>NW_028319030.1:300000-593084 GCF_062004578.1 Staurois parvus | reverse complement strand
GCCAGACAGACAGGAGCTGGATGACTGGGGCAGGTTTTGGCATCCTGGATGGTACTTGGGGACTTATGTGTTTATTGTCCTCCACAACACATCCTGGAGCCCACTGAAGTTCAGGGTTGGCCTGGGAACCTAGGCTGTGGGTCTCGGGAGTGGGCCTTTACATATGTGCACATTGTGTGCTGTCAAAGGAGAGACGCAGTAAGCTGATGAAAAGGGGGACACGTTCTGCCTTCTTGCCTTGAAATGCTATGTAGTCCTGTAAGCATCAAGAAGAACGTGTCCCTGGGTTTGCTGCATAAAGAGCTTTCTTCTCAGAAAATGCAATGGTGTGGAGTGCTATATTAATATGGCTTGTGGATACCTAACCTGCCCCTAAGAGGCGACCTCCTAACGTGTGTCCAGAGGGTAGACTGTTTAGTCTTTCAGGTACAAGCCTAACAGTCCTGCAACTGGGAAGTCATATCCCTCTAGAGAGATCTACAAGGAGGAAAGAAGCGGCACTTCTTCCAGACTACGTTGTTGAAAGCCCTATCCAACTGGTCCAAGGAGGTTCTTTCATGTCTAAGTCTGTACTAAATAAAGAAAGCTCTGTCTATGTGTTTGTATATTTTTTCTAGGTTTTTTTTGTCATGTGACTACCAAAAGCAATGGTATCTGCCGAAACAACAATATATAGGATTCAACAGACTGAAATCTGATTGTTTGTAGCTAACACAACATGCATCTTCCACAGACTTGAATTCCAGAGACAGTAAACAGTCCTTGAGCTTTTTTTTTTTTTTTTTTAGGTTCTATTAAGGGAATTTAACGTGGATGAGATAAGGGGTGTATGGGATGCCTAATGGAACTGCAATTGAGGACAACTTCCTGGAACTATGTACAAGTCTTTTAGACAAACAATCTTCTTCTTGGAGAGCTCAACAGTCTCTCCTGGTGTACCACCCCAGACCCCACATAAACCTCCTCTATCCAGCTGTCTGAAGGAATCCCTGGATAAGGGATCCTGTGCCTGACACTTTGATGTGAAACAGTCCTGGGCAAGGAGATAATCCAGTTTCTCACCAGAGTGCTTCTTTGCCCCTCAACTGGCCCGGGGGGTGTAGGATTACTCACCCAGCCCATATGCCTATGAGCTGGTGGGTTGATAACTGCTTCCAGGCCTTCCGCTGGGCCAGCTACTTCCCTGCTGCACAGGTGGTCTTCTCTCTGGGGCCGATGAGGTCTGAGCTTTCCTCCTCTCCAACACCACTTCCTTGAGGTGAGCTCCTTCCCAACTGGTCTCCCTCCCAGGCTTCTGCACCTCATCCTTCTCACTCCATCTTCCCCCGAACTTTCCTGCTGCTGAGCAGGCTCATATACTCTTAAGGGCTATTCTGACCCCTTGCCAAGACTCCTGTTTAGTATTGGCCAGGATACCCTGAGAGTGAAGACCGTCTCCTCACCCCTGCCCACTGAGCTCTAGAGACTCCTCCAACTTTCTAGGTCAGTCAGAGGTATCAGGGAGCTGCTCTGCAGAGCCTCTCAGCCCTGACCTGAATTTGATCCTGCTAACTATCACACCAGGCCACTACTCAGCCTCTAACAAGAAATTAAACTCTAGTTCTCTCTAGCTAACTAGGAGGGTGCTACAAACATAAGGTCAGTAGGCAAGTTCTGAGGGATCAGGGTAATAAGACCAGGCTGGAGAGGCGGTAATTATGTGCATAAAAAGTCAAAACAAGAATCCAAGTGGTTATATGAGTTGGACACCAGAGCTTTTTTTTCAGTGTGCCTCCCACACTGAAATATGTAATGACAAGGGATGGTGGGGTGTGCTGGTGGGGCTATTGTTGCTGGGGGGAATCTATTGTTGTGGGAGGGAGGCTATTGTTTCTGGTTTAATTTTGCTGGTGGGGTATCTTTTGTTGCTGGGGGGTCTTATGTGGCTGGTGGGATCAATTGCTGTTGGGAGGGATCTGTTGTTGAGGGAGGAATCTATTGTTGATGGCTGCTGGAGGGTCTATTGATGCTGGCTGATAGGAGATCCATTGTCGTTGGCTGGGGTCTATTGTTACTGGGGTAGATCTGTTATTGCTGGGGGAAAATTTTGTTGTGGGGGTCTATTGTTGCTATTAAGGATCTATTGTTGCTGTTGAGTCTATTGCTGTTGGCTGCAAGGCATCTATTTTACTGCTTTTCTTGTTATCAATGACAAATTCCATACAGATACTTAGGACCACAAAATTATACTTGGTTCTGTATTCTCTAAACGGAGCTGTAGTGGGAGGTGGATAGGGGGTAGAACCAAAGGACGGTGCTTGGAGGTGGGTAGGGGGGGAGAACCAAGGGACGGTGCTTGGAGGTGGATAGGGGGTGGAACCAAGTTATGGTGCTTGGAGGTGGGTAGGGGGGAGAAGCAAGGGACGGTGCATGGAGGTGGATAGGGGGTAGAACCAAGGGACGGTGCTTGGAGGTGGGTAGGGGAGGTGAAAACAAGAAGTGACTCAAAAGTGGGGGGGTACCTGCACCCATTCTTTGAAAAGAAAACCCTTTAGGCACAATGGTCTCTAAAGGGACTGAATACCGAAACTGAACTTTTTGCATTAGAATAAATACGGAAGTTTACAGTAACTTTATATACATTTTTATAAATTGTCATAATCATGAGAAATGCGCTATAAAAAGCACAAATCCATTCCCAGTTCTAACCTATTATCCAGAAGCCAAAAGGAATACACACCCTGGTATTCACAAAGCGAACACAAAAATATCAGCACTATTTAGTGAAACCTCTCATATATTAAAGTTATTACATCCAATTCCCTTCACATACAATGTAGTGTAATACTTAGATGAATATAACATATATGATATGATGACATTCAAAGATCTCAATAGTGAAGTCTGTGATCAATAAATTATACTTTATATCCACCAAAGTCTTCAACTCCCAGAAAATATTCCACCAATGTGCTCTGTGGGCTTTGGGAAAAAAAATAAAGGCTCCCCAGAATGTACTGACCCCCTATAATTGCATTAAGTGGGTCAAACAACGCTTTTTCACCATAGAGTTTGATTAAACAGGTACTCAGGTCATCCCCTTCACAGGGTTTGATTAAACAGGCACTCAGGTCATCCCCTTCACAGGGTTTGATTAAACAGGTACTAGGGTCGGCCTCTTCTCCAAGATTTATCTGGGTACTCTTTAGGTAGGATTCCCCACATCGCTACTCTCAATTCAACAAATCCATTCTCTTGGCAGATGTAGAAAAATCAGTTTATCATACAAGTTTTATGAGATTTCCCCACAGGTAAGTGTACATGGTCCAGGATGTCCCAACAGATTTCTCCATGTATATAAAAAGACTAGTCAGGTGCCGAATGAAAAAAATAGTTTTGTTTCATTTCATTTTGATTTTTATTTAACCAATAGGGGACTGCCCCCAGTACATATACTGTGACAAGGTGGCCCCTGTGCGCAGGATCACGTATAGAAACGTGATCCTGCATTTCCGTGTAGTGGGTGCACACGGGCTGATTGCAGCCCCAGGAGTCAATCACCGGGTCCCAGAGGGTAATTACCCGCCGGAGCCCAGTGATTGCTGGCAAACACTGACAGGGAGGATGGCTGCATTGTTTACAATGCAGCTCTCCTCCCTGTCAGTTTGGGCACACTGCTCTGGATGGCTGAGCACAGCTGTTCCGATCAGTGTGCTTACAGTGAAGCACCCCCCTCCCCCCTAGTAAAACACTCCAACACTCCCATCACACAGTTAATCTTTTGATCACTTCTCATTGTTAACCCCTTCCTCCCCAGTACCATTAGTACAGTGTCAGTGCTTTTCTTTAGCACTGATCACTGTATTGGTGTCACTGGGGATGTCAGTGATCCCAAGTCAGTTCCCCCCCCCCCCCCCCCATTGTCAGAATGTCCACTGCAGTCCCTCCATAAGTCGCTGATCGCCGCTATTATTAGTATTTAAAAAACAAATCCAGTATCTATACCACCATTTGTAGACGCTTTAACCTTCACGTAAACCAACTAATTTATACGTATTGGGGTTAAAGACACAGAGCAGAATACCTTTTTACCTAAATTTATGATGAAATTTGATTTTTTACATTTTTTTACTGGACATTTTTTAAAGCAAAAAGTCCAAAATATTGTTTTTTTTTTCTCAAAATTGTTGGGCTTTTTTTTTATACCGCATAAAATAAAAATGCACAGGCGATCAAATACTACCAAAAGAAAGCCCAATTCATGGGGAAAAAAGGACGCAAATTTAATTTTGGTGCAGCGTTGCATGACCGCGCAATTGTCAGTTAAAGTAATGCAGCACCTTAACACAAACTGCTTCTGTAACCACTTCCTAACTGCCCTATAACAGAAATACTGCTACAGGGCTGCATGGGTGCTCAAAATCACATATATATATATATATATATATATATATATATATATATATATATATGTAATTTGTGCTCCCGTGGTTTTCACGCCCCTCCCAGATGGCGTCAGATTGCCCGTCAGTACACCAGTCATCACATTTAACCCCTTGATTGCCAGGAAGACGCTCATACACAATAAGCCTCCATTACTAGTATAGTGTCTGAACGGGTCAATATCTTTGGTCAGATCAGCACTATACCAGCGTTTACATTAGTATAGCGTCCCCAAAAACGCAGCATTAGCGGGATCAGCCCCGACACCTGCCAGCACCTGCAGTTTGCCCCTACGCTTACCCCCCCTTCTCCCCCAGCAAGTGCAGTGTCAGTAGGTCACTGTCACTTGATACATTGCACACAAAACCGCAGTGTTGGCAGAATGTAGTCTGATCTCTGTTAGCACTTGCCGGTATATTTTGATGACTCTCATATGCAGCAGAGTGCCAGTACTAGTGCCACGCTATATTTTGGTGAACTGGCGAGTACCAGCGGTCTAGTGCATCCTGGTCTTTCACATACCAGCACTGCAGTATCACTTTGTGGCTTGGTGACTCCCATAAGCGCAGTACAAGCCGGTGCGGTGGTGAGCACAAGTATTATCCTGCAACCACCAAGAATTCGCACACAGGCCCGCAGAGCCCCTATTATCCTTCTGGATGTGCTTGCAAATCCCAATTGGCAGCCCACAAATTCTGCAGCACCCGTACTTCCCCCATTCACTGCCCAACCTAGAATTCAGGTGGAAACAGCAAATTTAACTACTCCATTTGATTTTTTGGAGCTGCTTTTCACGGATTATCTGTATGCATTGATTGTGGATCAAAGCAATTTATATGCACAACAATTTATCGCCGCCAACCCAAATTCAAACCTTGCCAGATCGTTCACATGGAAACTCATTACGGTTTCCAAATTAAAATTTTTGGGGGCTTAACCCTCGACATGGGCATAAAAAAATGAATTGCATTTGTATTAGTCCACAGACCCGATTCATCACATGCCCGTCTGCTCTGCTGCCATGGCCAGGCATAGATATGAGAGTATATAATATGTTTTATGCATTTCAACAACAATACACTCTGTCATCCTCGGGGTGACCCTGAATTTGATCGGCTCCACAAGTTCGGCCCCTCGTAAATCACCTTAACCAAAAATGTACAGATGTCTATACTACACACAAATAATCTGTGTTGATGAGTCCCACATTAATTTTTCTGGTCGCCTTTCATTCAAACAATTTCTCCCCAGCAAGCGTGCCAGATATGGGGTCAAGATGTAGAAGATCTTTGAGAGGGCAACAGGCTATACATATAAATTTCGGATTTACGAGGGAAAAGATCACGTGGAGCCCCCCGGATGCCCAGACTACATGGGGAGCAGTGACAAGATAGTTTGGGACTTGGTGTCATCCTTTTTCCATATAGGGTACCACTTATATGTGGACATTTATTTTTCAAGCGTGCCACTATTTAGACATTTCTACAATCTTGGAATTGGCACATGTGGCACCATGTGACCTAATGCCTATCATTAGAAGTGGGTGGGTGGATGCAGGGCGGTATATTCTAATGGTGGGCACACTACACACTTTTTCTGGCAGAGATTTCTTCTCTTTTTTCATTCAGTCCACAGGCTGCATGCAAAAAAAAAAGAACATAACATATATACCCAACAAGGACCAGCGACATACTGGTACATCACTGGACTTGCTTATACCAAGATGATGCCTACAGCTGCAAGCATCATCCTGGTATAGTTTTTTTCAGCCAGCGATCGGATTTCATGTAAAAGCAATCCTAGTGGCTAATTAGCTACAGGATTGCTTTTACAAGCAGTGGGAGATGATGCCCCCCCTCCCCTGCTGCCTTCCACAGCCTTCTCAGGCAGTCCCGTGCCATCGGGGGAACCTGAGAATGCAGCTGGTGTTTGTGCCAGCTGACCATAGAGCTGATTGGAGACCAGTATGGTGCCAATCATCTCTATAGTCTAAGAATTCGGAAGCTACCAGCATTTCATCACTTCAATTTTGCAATTTAAACAGCTCCATTTGTAAATTGGGAAAGCATCTGAGCACACCGATCTTGGTTTGATTGGATAATGTAAGGGCAGAGGAGATATCTAGAGTCTGATAGACCCCAGAATCCTAAAAAAAGAATATATGACAATGCCCATTGAAGTTATAAGGGATACTTGCATTCCCTGTGATAGCATTAAAAGTGATAAAAAAAATGAAAGGGACAGTGTAAAAATAGTAAAAAAAAATCAAAATAACTTAAAAAAAGCACCCTCGCCCCCCCCCCCCCCCCACACACACACACACACACGCACACACACGCTTGCACCTGTGTGTGTGCGCATTGACCCTGTGCCAGTATGTAAACAGTGGTTGCACCATGCATGTGAGGTATTGCCGCGAACATCAGATCAAGGGCAGTAATTCTAACACTAGACCTCCTCTGTAAATTCAAAATGGTAGCTTGTAAAGGCTTTTAAAGCGTTGCCTATGGATATTAAAAATGTGTGCAGTTTGTCGCCATTGCACGGGGCATGCACAGTTTTAACCATTTCCACACTGGGCACTTTCACCCCCTTCCTGCCCAGGCCAGTTTTCAGGTCTCAGCGCTCTCACACTTTGAATGACAATTTCGCGGTCATACAACATTATACCCAAACTAAAATTTTATAATTTTCTTCACACAATTAGAGCTTTCTTTTGGTGGTATTTAATCACCGCCGGGGTTTTTATTTTTTGCTAAATTAACAAAAAAAGACCATAAATTTTGAAAAAAAAACACGTTTTTCTTTGTTTCTGTTATAAAAGTTTACAAATAAATAATTGTTCTTCATACATTTAGGCCGAGATGTATTCTGCTACATGTCTTTGGTGAAAATAACCCAAATTAGGATGTATTTTTTAGTTTGAAGGAAAGTTATAGAGTTCACAAACTATGGGATAGATCTGAAGTACTGACGGCCAATCTGATTTCTTGAGGTCCAAGAATGTCAGGACAGTACAGATATCCCCCAAATGTCAGGATAGTACAGATATCCCCCAAATGTCAGGACAGTACAGATATCCCCCAAATGTCAGGACAGTACAGATATCCCCCAAATGTCAGAACAGTACAGATATCCCCCAAATGTCAGGACAGTACAGATATCCCCCAAATGTCAGGACAGTACAGATATCCCCCAAATGTCAGGACAGTACAGATATCCCCCAAATGTCAGGACAGTACAGATATCCCCCAAACGACCCCTTTTTGCAGAGTAGACAGTCCGACGTACTTCATAAGAGGAATGGCGAGTTTTTTGAAGTTGTATTTTTTTTGTCATAATTTTTCGGAAAATGAAAAAATAAAAAAATTATTTTCACTATTTGTTTTTACATACTGTCACCAGTGCAGTACAGCGTCATCATATAACTGGCATGGTGGTGATCAGGGACACTGGTGACTGGTGACAGTATGAAAAAAAAATATATTTTTTTTTATTATTTTTAAATTTTTTATTACTTTTTTTTCTTTTTCTTAAGATTTTTTTTCCATATTTCACTGACCAAAGCAGTACAATGTTACCATAGTAACATTGTACTACTTTGGGGAAGTGATCAGTATTTTTTTTTTTTTTTTACACAATTTGCTTATAGCAAAGAATTACTTTGCTATAAGCAAGCATTTACCTGAATGACATCGATTCATTCAGGGTTTTTTTTTTTTTTTTGTGCTTAGCTGTGATTTGGCCACAGCTAATCACATGACATGTGCATGTGATCGCTGTGACCATTCACAGCTAGGCACTAGTATACAATGGATGGCATGAATGAAGCCATCCATTGTATACAACTGTCATGTGACCTGCTGTGATTGGTCACAGCAGGTCACATGGTACCGGCAACGGGGGACGATACTCAGATCTGTCATCGGCCATGTCCGAGGTACACGGCCGGTGACAGATCGCGCCGCTGCGCGGCTCTGCAGGAGCGCAAACTGCGCATGTGCGGGAGGATGCCAAATGGCGTCCACCTAGAAGTCTAAAGCATTTTGCTGGCCACCATTCAGTCATAGGCCCAGCGGCAAATGGTTAAAGCATGTTATGGGGCTCATGGGTATCTGGCAACTAAAATGGCTGCTCGCTAGCACAGCTCCGTTGCCTCACCGCTACAGCAGCGAGTTTTAAGAGCAAAGAGCGGGACCCCAACATAAATCTCTAAGAGGTATAACTCCCCGACAAATAGAATAGTGCAGCGCTAAAATCACAGATATAGCAATATATAGGAGTATATACAATAAAGCAACAAAGTGATCATGCACATATAATCACATATACCCCTCAATATTAAGTGGCCTTAATAAACCATAAATAGGTGTAGGGTGACGGGTATGTACACACACATGGGGGGCTCATGCATTAAGGTGACTGAAGAGAAAAATATTGTAAATGATGTAAATAGTGTCCATGCATATAGAAAAAATCTTCATGCAAATGTGAAGTGCCAATCCTCTTTAGCTGGGGTGCCCCCTCCACTTCCTGCCCAGGCCTGTGAGGACCAATGAGCCTCTGTATACAATAAATATTCCTCCAGATATTTGGTGGATCCCCTCAACAATAATGCTGGGACTCCCTCCTTTTCTCGGTGAACCGTCCAATTGTTGGTTTTACAGCGGAATAAATGAATCTCCAAATGGGTCCCCAGTAAGGCAAGAGAGACTCATATAGTGTGAATCCGTTTATTAAAATCAGTAGACAAAAGTAACCTTACTTACAGGATTCCGGATAGTAACGGCTACGGCTGTCACACCACTTAATGGGTGTACTGTATGCTGGAAAAAACGGAGCACCAAGATGGCGCCCACGCCGGAAGTGACGTCAAGATGTGGATCGTACGAGCTCCTCCCACTGGCGTATCTACGCAGTTCACATCTGCATGAAGATTTTTTCTATATTGCTATATCTGTGATTTTAGTGCTGCACTATTCTATTTAATTTTGGTTCATTGGTTTTGTGCCGTGGTTGTGGTACTTTTAGTGCTGGCTGCTCAACAGACATTTATACCTAGCGGCGCAGGAGTTATTTATCTTTGGCTAATGATAACTCCCCGACACCCTCCAACATCATGCCCAGAAGAAGAAAGTCCCCTGCTCACCCTCAGCGGCTCACAGACTTTTACCTGGCCCTGTATACAAGGAGCCAAAATGATGCCGGCACCTCATAGCACAGAGGCTCCATTACTGATCCAGCCACACACAGCTATACTCCAGACCCCAGGCTCCTGGTCACCCTGTATGATGGAGATCCAGCTGAGTCCTCTCCTCCTCTATCCCCCACATACAGAAGTCCTGCCAAATCTAGACCAAGAATAGAAGGTCCTGTAATTCCAGATCCAAATTCCTCAGATGTCATTCCTATTCCTACATTACAATTACAATCCGCAATTGAGGAATTTACACCTTCAGATCAACCCTTGTCAGAACTGGCAATGAAAAATATGTTGTTCTCATTAAGGCAAACCTTACATAGTGACATTTCAAATGTAATATCTCCTATCTCAAACGCCATAACGGATCACTCCAAACGTATACACCACATTGAAAACAAAATGGCTGCAATGTTCACAGCCTATAACACAGTAGTTTACACACACACAGATCATGAATCTGAAATCTTCCAAATGAAAAATAAAATAGCAGACCAACAATCTACCAACAATTGATCAAGCATCTAATCCCTTCAATCAACATGATTGAAATCGCAGTTGACAGAGCACATAGAATACCAAAACCCTCATTTTTACCAGCATCCACCCCAAGAGACGTACTAATCAGGGTTCACTTCTACCATATTACCAAATTAAATAAAAAATAATGGTGTCTGCCAGAAACCCCGCAGCCCTCCTTGCATCTCATAAAGAAATTAAACTATATGTGGACCTCTCCAAAGAAACCCTCCTTAACAGGAAAAAAATTTATCTTGATCACCAAAGCTCTCAGAAACAACGGTATAAGTTACCAATGGGGCTTTCTAACCAAACTCATAGTCAGACACCAAGGCCGATCATTCGCTATCAAAAATGTAAATTACAGCATAAATCTCCTCAAGGAATGGAATATAGTCCCAGTCGAAGACCGTAGAATTGACCGTAAGCAGCCCCACCAAATGGAGGGTGACTGGACCTGAACGCTATCTTCAAGCAAGTCGGAGTCCCAAGCAATTCATCCCAATCCGCTGCTGTAGGGATTAGGCCTATCTCTAACTACAGCTCTGTTTAGTTCTTTGTGGACATTTCTAAATGACAACTACTTGTTCTGAAATATTTCCTCATGCCCCACTATGTCAGTAGTCATCCAGACCACCCATGTTTCTTGCATTGTTAACAAGTTTTTTTTTACCTGCAGTTTTTCTTGTTCTTCTTACTACCCTTATCCAGTCTTCAATACTCCGTCACCACCCTACACTTCCTTGGCAAATACCTTCACAAGACCAGCATTCGAGTACCAACTTTACTCACATAGAATCTCAACACCGGTTCACAATACCACCGCAAATTTCACACAGCACTGTTCAAACATCTCTAAATCTTTCACCAACCTGCTCAACTACTTTGCACAGATATAATTCATCTCAGACCCATCTAACCAGACCACTGTCACAAGATGATTAACATAGCCTCACTGAATGTCAGAGGACTTAACTCTCCTTTTAAAAGGTCTTTCTTAAACAGGGGAACTAGCCGCCCTTCATACTGACGTCATCTTTGTACAGGAGACCCACTTTGCCTTATCTAAGACACCGTCCTTCCACCTCAAAACTTTCACAACACGATTCTTAGATTCCCACCACAAAAAAACAAACGGAGTCATGACTGCAATCAAAGACTCACTCCACTTTCAACTCCATTCAGAATATGCTGACCCTTCCGGCCGCTTCCACATTCTAGTGGGACTGATAGAAAATAACCTCTTCACACTGGTAAATGTATATGGCCCTAATTCAAACCAACTACGATTCTACAAACAACTCATTACCAAAATATCATCAATGAAACAAGGTCAACTACTAATCGGGGGAGACTTCAACATAGTAAACAACGTACAAATATCTGGAAATGCCAATATGGCTCCAAAAAGGACTACTCATACTTCTCACCCTCCCAACTCTCATACTCCAGGATAGACTTTTTCCTCACCGACAAGTGGACACTACAACTCATTTCTTCATTTCAATATTTCTTTATTGTGTATTTCACATAAACAGAAACAAAATCAAAATCAAATAAGGTGTGACAGTAATCAACTGAGACATCATCTTGAGATCGTGAAACATTTTCAGAAATATATTGCCATGTTATGAGCATGCTTTGTCCTGTACTTTCAGATATAGTTATTTCTTTAAGTCACAGTTGTAACGAAGATAGATTATAAAACATATAAATAACATAATGGAAATGTTCCGTGACACAATGACCAAGAGATTGGACCCCCACCCAGCTACCCCATATTCTAGAATATATTTTACATTTGTGATTTCCTATAAGAGGAGTACCACTGATTCCAAGTCTGCCAAGATGTATTAAAGATGGAATATTTGCCGGAATTAACTGGAAGCATGTTTTCATATGTAAGGTGGGTATGAAGTATCTGCACAGTTTCATTTACACTTGGGGAGATTGAGGATCTCCATATGCGTAGGAGTGTCAGTTTTGCAGCCAAGAATAAATGTGTTGTGAATTGTCTATAGGAAGGAGGAATATCCTCCATCCCTAGGTTCAATATGGCTAATGATGGAGAGGGTGGGATAGGCAAGCCAATAATTCGCTTGAGGATATCAAACACTGAAGGCCAGAAGCTATCCAATTTACTACATGACCAAAGAGTATGGTATAAAGTTCCAGAATGTTGACATCCTCTCCAGCATAAAGGAGATTGTGTAGATTGAAATTTAGATTAAATACCACCTTAAGATGATTTTATGAGTTTTCTCCCACAGATTAGCGCATATAGTCGTGGATAATGTACTTTAGAGCTTTTTCCATTGTACAGCTGAATAAATGCTTTTGAGGTCTCTTTGCCAGGCTAATATGGAAGGTGTCTTAATAAATACCATTTTATCTCTAAGATGGCTTTAAAAAATTGATATCCCACCTTTGTTTATAGATTTGGACGTAACAAAGCGTTCAATTATCCATGGGAGTTCATATTCAATGGGGGTGCTTTTCCGAATAAAAGAGGCAGGCCTGAGATACGTATAATTTTCTGATTCCGGTAGTTGGAATTCTACCTGTAAGGCAGTGAAAGTTTTCAGAGCAGAGTCTACCATTAAGTCTGTTACCTGCTCTATACCATGTTTTACCCAATGAGCTAAGTCGAGGTCCTTCAATAAAATAGTGAATATGGATACTGGAACAGGCAAATGTATTCTAGGAGATGAAAGTGGATTGTTAATAGAGAGGGTCAGTGTTTTCCAAGCTCTTAAACGCTAAGATTGTTGGTTAGAGATTTTTTGGTTAATTTTTAAGGTAGAGATAAGCTAACAAGTACGCATATAAATTCCCACCTGAAATTTGTGTTTGTACAAGCTCCTTCCATAGAGAGGTAGGTGTGTATGGGAACCAATACCACAACTGAGCCAACATTGCAGCTATATGGTAGTCAGAGATGACTGCTAGAGATGAGCGAATTTCTCAAAAATTCGATTCGGCTGATTCGGCGAATTCCAGTGTGAAATTCGATTCGATGCGAATTTCTTCGCTACGAAGATGACTTATAAAAAGGGTTTCTAGGCTTCAGAGAGCCTTTAAATTAGTGCAGAACACTGTACCTTTAATTTAAATGCCCTTGGAGATGAGGAAAGAGAAGGAGAAGGAGAAGGATGAGAAGAAGGAGAAGGATGAGAAGAAGGAGAAGGATGAGAAGAAGGAGAAGGAGAAGGATGAGAAGGAGAAGGATGAGAAGAAGGAGAAGGAGAAGGATGAGAAGGAGAAGGATGAGAAGAAGGAGAAGGATGAGGAGAAGAAGGATGAGAAGAAGGAGAAGGATGAGGAGAAGAAGGATGAGAAGAAGGAGAAGGAGAAGGATGAGAAGAAGGAGAAGGATGAGAAGAAAGAGAAGGATGAGAAGGAGAAGGATGAGAAGAAGGAGAAGGAGAAGGATGAGAAGAAGGAGAAGGAGAAGGATGAGAAGAAGGAGAAGGATGAGAAGAAAGAGAAGGATGAGAAGGAGAAGGATGAGAAGAAGGAGAAGGAGAAGGATGAGAAGAAGGAGAAGGAGAAGGATGAGGAGAAGAAGGATGAGAAGAAGGAGAAGGATGAGAAGAAGGAGAAGGAGAAGGATGAGAAGAAGGAGAAGGAGAAGGATGAGAAGAAGGATGAGAAGAAGGAGAAGGATGAGAAGAAGGAGAAGGAGAAGGATGAGAAGAAGGAGAAGGATGAGAAGTATGAGAAGAAGGAGAAGGATGAGAAGAAGGAGAAGGAGAAGGATGAGAAGGAGAAGGATGAGAAGAAGGAGAAGGAGAAGGATGAGAAGGAGAAGGATGAGAAGAAGGAGAAGGATGAGGAGAAGAAGGATGAGAAGAAGGAGAAGGATGAGGAGAAGAAGGATGAGAAGAAGGAGAAGGAGAAGGATGAGAAGAAGGAGAAGGATGAGAAGAAAGAGAAGGATGAGAAGGAGAAGGATGAGAAGAAGGAGAAGGAGAAGGATGAGAAGAAGGAGAAGGAGAAGGATGAGGAGAAGAAGGATGAGAAGAAGGAGAAGGATGAGAAGAAGGAGAAGGAGAAGGATGAGAAGAAGGAGAAGGATGAGAAGGAGAAGGATGAGAAGAAGGAGAAGGAGAAGCAGAAGGAGAAGGATGAGAAGAAGGAAAAGGAGAAGGATGAGAAGATGGAGAAGGAGAAGGATGAAAAGATGGAGAAGGAGAAGGATGAGAAGAAGGAGAAGGAGAAGGATGAGAAGAAGGAGAAGGAGAAGGATGAGAAGAAGGAGAAGGATGAGAAGAAGGATGAGAAGAAGGAGAAGGATGAGAAGAAGGAGAAGGATGAGAAGAAGGAGAAGGATGAGAAGAAGAAGGAGAAGGATGAGAAGAAGAAGGAGAAGGATGAGAAGAAGGAGAAGGATGAGAAGAAGGAGAAGGATGAGAAGGAGAAGGATGAGAAGAAGGAGAAGGATGAGGAGAAGGAGAAGGATGAGAAGGAGAAGGATGAGAAGAAGGAGAAGGATGAGGAGAAGGAGAAGGATGAGAAGAAGGAGAAGGATGAGAAGAAGGAGAAGGAGAAGGATGAGGAGAAGGAGAAGGATGAGAAGAAGGAGAAGGATGAGAAGAAGGAGAAGGATGAGAAGAAGGAGAAGGAGAAGGATGAGAAGGAGAAGGATGAGAAGAAGGAGAAGGAGAAGGATGAGGAGAAGGAGAAGGATGAGAAGAAGGAGAAGGATGAGAAGAAGGAGAAGGAGAAGGATGAGAAGAAGGAGAAGGATGAGAAGAAGGAGAAGGAGAAGGATGAGAAGAAGGAGAAGGAGAAGGATGAGAAGAAGGAGAAGGATGAGAAGAAGGAGAAGGATGAGAAGAAGGAGAAGGAGAAGGAGAAGCAGAAGGAGAAGGATGAGAAGAAGGAGAAGGATGAGAAGAAGGAGAAGGAGAAGGAGAAGCAGAAGGAGAAGGATGAGAAGAAGGAAAAGGAGAAGGATGAGAAGATGGAGAAGGAGAAGGATGAGAAGAAGGAGAAGGAGAAGGATGAGAAGAAGGAGAAGGAGAAGGATGAGAAGATGGAGAAGGAGAAGGATGAGAAGAAGGAGAAGGATGAGAAGAAGGAGAAGGATGAGAAGAAGGAGAAGGAGAAGAATGAGAAGAAGGAGAAGGAGAAGGATGAGAAGAAGGAGAAGGAGAAGGATGAGAAGAAGGAGAAGGATGAGAAGAAGGATGCGAAGAAGGAGAAGGATGAGAAGAAGGAGAAGGAGAAGGATGAGAAGAAGGAGAAGGATGAGAAGAAGGAGAAGGATGAGAAGAAGGATGAGAAGAAGGATGAGAAGAAGGATGAGAAGAAGGAGAAGGATGAGAAGAAGGACAGTTCTGTGACAGTTTCTGTCTATTTCTGACAGTTCTGGGACATTCACTCCATACAGCTGTTTCAACCGCTGTATGGAGGGAATGTCATGGAACTGTCAGAAATAGACTATTAATGACAGTTCTGGGACTGTCCTTCCATGCAGCGGTTGAAACATTGTATGTATTTGTTTCCATAAATGGATCCATTTATGGAAACAAATACATACAATGTTTCAACCGCTGTATGGAAGGACAGTCCCAGAACTGTCATTAATAGTCTATTTCTGACAGTTCTATGACATTCCCTCCATACAGCGGTTGAAACAGCTGTATGGAGTGAATGTCCCAGAACTGTCAGAAATAGACTATTTATGACAGTTCTGGGACATTCCCTCCATACAGCGGTTTCCAGCAAAAAGTGTATGTGCAGAGTTCCTCTATTCTGCAGATACACTTAGAGGAGCTCTGCAGATACACTTAGAGGAGCTCTGCACATACACTTTTTGCCGGCTTGGAATTATTCTTATTTTCATCCTACTTCTTCTTCTTCTTCATCCTCATCCTCTTCTTCTTCTTCTGAGGATGAGGATGAAGAAGAAGAAGAAGAAGAAGAAGTAGGATGAAAATAAGATTAATTCCAAGCCGGCAAAAAGTGTATGTGCAGAGCTCCTCTAAGTGTATCTGCAGAGCTCCTCTAAGTGTATCTGCAGAATAGAGGAACTCTGCACATACACTTTTTGCCAGCTTGGAATTATTCTTCTTTTCATCCTACTTCTTCTTCTTCTTCATCCTCATCCTCATCCTCAGAAGAAGAGGATGAGGATGAGGATGAAGAAGAAGAAGAAGAAGAAGAAGTAGGATGAAAAGAAGAATAATTCCAAGCCGGCAAAAAGTGTATGTGCAGAGTTCCTCTATTTCTGACAGTTCTCTCACAGCTTCTTCACATGTACAGTGGTTGAAACATCTGTATCCTAAATGTAAACTAATAGATACAATGTTTCAACCGCTAAACATGTGTTCCTTCTGTCAGAGAACTGTCAGAAATAGCGGAGCTCACTGCAGGGACACTTTTGCCGGCTGATCGGGAAATGTTCGATTCGCGCACCCGAAGTAGGCAAAATTTCGGTTTCGCCGCAAATCGAATATTTCCTGAAATTCGACTCGAATTCCGGTTCGCCTGGTTCGATTCGCTCATCTCTAATGACTGCTAGTCCCATTCCCCCTGCGGATCTCATTTTAATCAGTTTAGTAAATGCACATCTTGCTTTTTTCCCTTCCCAGAGGAATCTGTGTAGGATAGACTGTAGAGTATGAAATAATTTCTTATTAGCTGGTATGGGTACAGAGCGAAATACATACAAAATTTGGGGTAATATCTGCATTTTAAATGCCGTTAATCTTCCTGACCATGATAATGTGTGCTTAGTTCAAGATAAAATATCTTTCTTTAATCTAGTTTCCAAAGGTAGATAGCTTTAAATAGTTGCTCAGGCGATTGGTAAGTATAATTCCCAAATACGTTATACCTGAATCCTGCCATAGATAGGGGAAGTCGGACTGTAATTTATCTTTATGTTTCGGAGTTACTCCTAGGTCAAGCATATGAGATTTAGCTTCATTAACTTTATAATATGATACTTTCCCATATTGGAGAAGTACCTGTGCAACATTACTTAAGGATGACAAGGGATGGCCAACATCAATATAACGTCATCTGCAAGTAAGCTGATAACATGTTTACTGCTTTTATATTGGAAACCTGTTATATCAGGGTGTTATATCGGGGTGTTATATCAGGGTGTTATATCGGGGTGTTATATCAGGGTGTTATATCAGGGTGCTATATCAGGGTGTTATATCAGGGTGCTATATCAGGGTGCTATATCAGGGTGTTATATCAGGGTGCTATATCAGGGTGTTATATCAGGGTGCTATATCAGGGTGCTATATCAGGGTGTTATATCAGGGTGCTATATCAGGGTGCTATATCAGGGTGTTATATCAGGGTGCTATATCAGGGTGCTATATCAGGGTGCTATATCAGGGTGCTATATCAGGGTGTTATATCAGGGTGCTATATCAGGGTGTTATATCAGGGTGCTATATCAGGGTGTTATATCAGGGTGCTATATCAGGGTGCTATATCAGGGTGTTATATCAGGGTGCTATATCAGGGTGTTATATCAGGGTGCTATATCAGGGTGCTATATCAGGGTGTTATATCAGGGTGCTATATCAGGGTGCTATATCAGGGTGTTATATCAGGGTGCTATATCAGGGTGCTATATCAGGGTGTTATATCGGCATGTTATATCAGGGTATTGTATGGGGGTGTTATATCGGGGTGCTATATCAAGGTGTTATATCGAGGTGTTATATCAGGGTGTTATATCAGGGTGTTATATCGGGGTGCTGTCTAATACCAGAGGCCAATGGCTCCATCATTAGGTTTGACATCAGTGGAGATAAGGGGCATCCCTGGCGAGTGCCATTTGTTATTTGGAAGGGTTTAGACAACATACCAGACGTGAACACCCTGGCTGATGGGAGGGGATACAAGGCTAAAATTGCCGAAGGCATGTGTCCTTGAAATCCAAATTTATTAAGTACTCTTTGCAAAAATAACCAATTCACTCTGTCAAACGCCTTCTCTGCATCTAAAGCCAGTAGCAGAGAGGGCGCCCGGTGCTTCCAAGCCAAATGAATGATATTAATCACTCTCCAAGTAGCATCAGAAGTCTGCCTTCCCTTGGTGAAACCTGACTGATCTTGGTGAATCAAGATGGGCAGAATATCTACCAGTCATAACACCAACATTTTGTGTATATTTTTATATCGTTATTTAAGAGAGATATTGGCCTAAAATGAAGGGGAGTTTCAGGTGGTTTTCCTGGTTTAGGTAACGTCACTATCATAGCTTCCAACATCTCTAGTGGGAAGTATGTCCTCAATGCTGCCTCACCATAGACCCTTATAAGATATGGAGATAAAGTATTTTTACATTTCCTGTAATATTCCCCAATCAGTCCATCAGGACCTGGAGATTTGTTGCTGGGTGGAGTTTCTATAGTTTGGAGAACTTCAGATAAAGAAAATGGAGTATTCAAATTTTGAAGTTGTGAGCTAGAAAGTTTCAGCATCTGTATGTTGGTCAAAAAATTCTCTATACCGAGTAGGGAGGGCTGATGACTTTGAGCATCTTGGCCCAAATTATATAAATAACTCACTAAATAGGTCCGCAATATATTGAGGATCATAGACTTTGTTATGAGATTTAGGATTGATTAGAAATGGTATTCTCATTGTATCATACGAGCTAGTACCCTACCCGCTTTATTACCGGAGGAGTAGAATTGCATTTTAACTCTTTTGGCCTGCTTTTCATAAATGTACAAAAGTACCAGCCGCAAATTATGCCTTACTTGAGATAGTTTAACAGTTAATTGTTGAGAAGGTGATACTTTGTTTTGATCCTCTATGGAGCGTATATCTGAGAATAGATCATCCAACCTGCGCTGTCTTTGTTTCTTTCCATTCGTACCCAGTTATATGAAAATGCCTCAGATGTACGCTTTGTGAGCATTCCAAAGGATAAACGGGTTATCTGTGGAAGGTGAATTAATTTCAAATTAGTCAGCCAGGTGGCTCTCAAGAAATTTTTGAGTAGCAGGATTGTGTGTAAGATATGTGTTAGCACACCACACCGTGGTCGATGTTTGTGAATATGCATCAGCCACTGTGAGAAGTATTGATGATTGGTCCAACCATGTGATATCATTCATTTTAGCTTGAGTGATTTTCGGCAGGAGCCACCTGTCTGTCAAGAATAAATCAATTCTAGAGTATGTACAATGTCTATTAGACGAAAAGGTGTAATCTCTTTCATTCGCATTTACATATCGCCATGCATCATATAGCTCATGAGAAAACATAAAAGGCAACAGAGATGGTGTTCTAACAGAAGAAGTCATTCTGGAATCTACATGTGGATCTGGAACCATATTAAAGTCACCACAGAGAAGGATGGATCCTTGCTGTATTTTCTTAATTTTCCTCATCAAGCCATTCAAAAAATGAATTTGGTGCGTATTTGGTGCATAAATAGCTACTAGTGTGAATCTAGCATTATTTATATCGCATATTAGGGTCAGAAAACGCCCTGCTGGACCTCTCAGTTCCTTGTGTAGCTGGAATGAGACAGAATGCCTTATCGCGATCATCACTCCTCTCTTCTTCGCAGGCATGTTTGCAGTATAATAATGTTGAAAATTTGTATGGGTGCATCTAGGTGCCGACTCTTGATGAAAGTGTGTTTCCTGAACACACAAGATATCACACTGCGATTGGTCCGCCTCATTCCACAATGAAGCTCTTTTTGGTGGGATGATTCAGGCCATGCGCATTAACAGATAAAATGGTGATTGGCATGTTGGTAAATTTTGAATTTCCTGTCATTAACACTCCCCTGAGTTAAGCATGGAGACCTCTGGGAACAGGCAGTCATTGTTGCGGAGTTGGGTATATATAAAGGCCTTGTAATGGTATCTGAGTACATATCTTGTACAGCGAGGGGAGCTGGCAGTACAGTCCGATATCCTGGTCCACGGAACAACAAGAACACTAATAACTAAAAAACAATAGAAAATAAGAAACTCTTGTATAAACTGGGGGTTTTAAAAAAATCCTAGTGCACGCTTCCAATCTGGTATTATTTTGTTAGGGCTACTGAGAGGCAGTGTTTTTGGTGCTTCATTGGGAATAATATTCCAGGTTTTCAGCAGTTGCAAACCTTTGTTACGCGACGTGATGACGTGGGTGGTACTATTGTTGGTGATGACAAGCTTCGTAGGATAGCCCCACTTGTACCCAATGTTGTGGTTCCAGAGGGCCTTTGTGATATTATTCAAGCCTTTATGCAGTAGTAGTGTATGCTGTGATAGATCTGTGTAACATTGAAGATCAGTATAAGTGGTGGAGCGGTGTTCCTCTTCTGTTAAAAACATTAGTTGCTCCTTTATGTGAAAAAAGTGGATGTGGAGTAATAAGTCCCTGGGTACATGTTCTGAGATGTGTGGAGGTTTGGGAATATGACATATGCTATCTATTGTAAGCTCCAAAGGGAACAAGTCTGGCATTAGAGATGAAAACATAGTAGTAGCATAGGAATGGAGTAATGCCAGTACTACTGTTTCTGGGATCCCTCTGATTTTAACATTGTTCCTCCTAGACCTGTCCTCTAGGTCTGCAAGTTTTGCCTTCAACCACACCTGTTCTTCTTCATTAGACTCATTTGCATCAATTAATTTGTTGATTGTGGAGGCGTATTCCCCCATTTTATTTTCAATGTGGTTAACTCTGTCTCCCACAGCTATAAGCTCTTTGTTAAATTTCCGCATACAAGGCATCATATCACTAAGTAAAGTGCTTCTGAGAGAAATTAACTTTTAGAGTGGTGTCTACAATAGGTTGATTTGATGTGGGAAATTATGTAATGGTGTAACGGACTGCCTGACAGCACCTCTATCAGTCCCCTGGTAGAGCCTCCCCAGAGTGCGGAGTCTAAGCACCGGAGCACTTGTTCACCAGGGCCCCTGATGGTGGGGATGGACTTGGAGCGCTCCGGTACCAGGTCGCAACTACCAGGTATCTCCAACAGGGGTAGAGGAGTCTGACAGGGGCTCCAGAGAGCTAGGAGTCTGATGTAAGGGAGCCTAGTGATCCCTGCGGGGTGGGTGGATGGATGAGCTAAATCAGAGTCATGCAGGCTGGGTCGGTAACAAGCGGATCGGTAAGGTACAAAACGGTAGGCAAAGGATAGTCGGGTCACACGCAGGGTCAATACCAGGAGGTCAGATCTAAACAGGAACATCCAGGAGCAGAGTCAGGCAAGCCAAGGGGTCAGGACGGGAGAAGGCAACAAGGTCAAACAATCCAGATCAGAAGTACTCACACACAGGTAACAGGATACAAAGACCATTCGGCAACAAGTGTCTGTGCAGGGCTAGTTTAAATAGCCCGCCCTGCACCTGACAGGCGTAGCCTGGGTCCCAGTGCCTGCCTAGTACTGTCCAGATGACGGGTGCGCCTGGGTCCTAGTGCCCCGCCACCTATACGTCTCGGCAAACACCTACGCATGTGTAGACCCATGCGTCGCGATTGTTCCTGACAAATAGACTTCTGTGTACCAGGGTTTGAGCTCACCTCATATTGCTGCAAGTTTGAATCGTCCATCCTAATCCTGGATTTTTCAGGACTTCTGACCGATGGGGTAGAGGCTTGATATATTGTGGCCGACTCTACGTTGTCACCATAGAAGCCATTCTGATCCCTGTGTACGGAACGAGGAGTTGCTGGAGGAGAAGAGGAATGTGAGTCGACGCCATCTTGGCCATGCCACAGCTGTAGCTGGGAGAAGTATGCCGTAGGTTTCTGGGGATTGTGACAATCTTTTCGCTTTCTGGGCATGTTACATGGATGTAGGAAGACAAACCACCAAGTTGGGGTGAGTGAACCAAGCCCCTGTAAGCTGTGAGCCGCTATTGCTCTCTACCATGTGCCATAGCTCCAGTGTTAAGCCGCCATCTTGGCTGTGGTCAAGCCACACCCCCCTTCTTATACTTACCTGAGCTTTATCTCGATCCAGCAATGTGCACAAGAGCTCTCTCAGCTCTCTCCCTCCTCATTGACTCAGATGCAGCCATTGGCTCCCGCTGCTGCCAATCACAGCCAGTGAGCAGGGAGCAGGAGGGTGAGGTCAAGCCCCGCTCTGTGGGGTTGATTTATTAAAGACAAATAGGCTGTGCACTTTGCAAAGTGCAGTCAGACTCTGAAAGTGCAGTTGCTCCAGAACTTATACATATATATATATATATATATATATATATATATATATACACTGTATCTATATTTAGTTGTGTTCAAAATAATATCAGTGTGTTGAAAAAAGTGAATAAAGCTCAAAATCCTTCTAATAGCTTTTATTTCCATCCACACAAATGCATTGGGAACACGACACATTTTATTCCAAATCAAAAAATGATGAAAAATATATCAAATTTGTGTTGTTCCTCTAAAAAAATTTAAGAAAAGTGAATATTAGACGGTTCAAAAAAATGGCAGTGTTTGTATTCTTCTTTACAAACTCAAAGATTCACTATATAAACTGAGAAATGTTTGAAGATTTTGCTTTCCTTTGAATGACTTCATGAATATTTGGTTGTAGTCGCACTGTTTCTGAGAACTGCTGTACATCTGTGTTGCATGGAGTCACCCAACTTCTGGCCCCTGCGATCAGGTATTCCAGCCCAGGATGATTGGACCACATTCCACAGTTCTTCTCTATTTCTTGGTTTTGCCTCAGAAATGGCATTTTTGATGTCACCCCACACGTTTTCTATTGGATGAAGATCCGGGGATTGGGCTGGCCACTCCATAACGTCCATCTTGTTGGTCTGGAACCAAGATGTTGCACGTTTACTGGTGTGTTTGGGGTCGTTGTCTTGTTGGAACACCCATTTCAAGGACATTTCCTCTTCAGCATAAGGCAGCATGACCTCTTCAAGTATTCTGATGTATTCAAACTGATCCATGATCCCTGGTATGCGATAAATAGGCCCAACACCGTAGTATGAGAAACATCCCCATATCATGATGCTTGCACCACCATGCTTCACTGTCTTCACAGTGTACTGTGGCTTGAATTCAGTGTTTGGGGGTCGTCTGACAAACTGTCTCCGCCCACTAGACCCAAAAAGAACAATCTTACTTTCATCCGTCCACAAAATGTTGCCCCATTTCTCTTTAGGCCAGTCAATGTGCTCTTTGGCAGATTGTAACCTCTTCAGCACACGTCTTTTTCCCAACAGCGGGACTTTGCGGGGACTTCTTGCAGATAGCTTGGCTTCACATCGGCGTCTTCTAATTGTAACAGTCCTCACAGGGAACATCACACCTTCTTTCATCTTCCTGGAGCTGATTGTTGGCTGAGTCCGAGCCATTTTGGCTATTCTTCTATCCATTCCAATGGTAGTTTTTCACTTTCTTCCACGTCTTTCAGGTTTTGGTTGCCATTTTAAAGCATTTGCCATCATTTTAGCTGAGCATCCGATCATTTTCTGCACTTCTTTATATGTTTTCCCCTCCAATCAACTTTTTAATCAAGGTACGCTGTTCTTCTGAACAATGTCTGGAACGACCCATTTTCCTCAGAATTTCAGAGAGAAATGCACTGTAACCAGCATGTACAACATTTGCTGCCTTCCTTCCTTAAATAAGGGCAATAATTGCCACCTGTTTTTCAAAGAATGAATGACCTCACTAATAGAACTCCACACTGCTATTATTTTGAACACGCCCCTTTCAATGAGTGATTCAATGACACAGAATCAGCAGCATGCATGTCATGACTGTTGGGTCTGTTGGATTTCTATTACTCTACTACACATGCTAGGAAATTATTTGCCATGTAGAAGTATCATTTCCACCAAAAACAGTGATTGATCCAGTTAGTGATGTCTGACTGCTATTATTTTGAACACAACTATATATATATATATAGTTGGCAGCCCTGATCAGTATATTCTATTATGTTCTGGAAATGTCATGCTCATTTTTATTTATTGTTCGCTTTTCATTTCATTTATCTGATTAGAGTCATAGTCTGGTGACTATGATTTTACCAGACATGATGTGCGGGCAAATCACACAAAGGCAAAAACAAAGAAAAATGTTTTGTAGTAGTATAGCGCTACCCCCTCAGGGGCCACTGAATTTGTCTTGGGTCCCACTAAGCTCTGCATGGCCAGGCAACATGCATTTTTCCACTTGAACATTCAGAGTCAGTAAACAGCCCTTGAGCTGGTTTTTAGTTGTTTTTATTATGGGGGTAACAACTTGGATGGGGTCCAGGTGTATATGGGATGCCCGAGGAACTGTAAACTTGAGGATAACTTCTTGGCAACGTGTACACTGTACAAATATGTGGGTCCAAATAATAGCACTGTCTCTTTAAAGGAGCATTTCTCAGACACCAGATGAATCCTTCCTCTTCACCTGGCTGCACTGAGGGTATCCCTGGGCAAGAAAATCCAAGATCTAACAATGAAGTAGTCCTGGATGAGAACTAGTTGGGTCTTTCACCTGACTGCCCTCTCCATTTATCTGGCCCAGGGGGTGTAGAAGTACTCACACTGTTCTGTCCTGTCAGCTTGGTGGGTTGCTGACTGCTTTCAGGCCTTTTGACTAGTGTGGCCGAGGTACATCGGTGAACAGTAGATGACCTCTGCTTCACACCACCCAAGATGAAGGCACACATACAGTTGCAAGAAAAAGTATGTGAACCCCTTGGGATTACGTGGAGTTTTGCATGAATTGGGTATAAAATGTGCTCTGAATGTCATCTAAGTCACAACAATAGAAGAACACAGTCTGCTGAACATAATACTACACAAACATTAGATGTTGCCATGGTTTAATTGCACATAACATGTAAACATTCACAGTGCAGGGAGGAAAAAGTATGTGAACCTTTGGACTTAATAACTGGTTGACCCTCCTTTGGCAGCAATTACCTCAACCAAACGTTTCCTGTAGTTGCAGATCAGACCTGCACAATGATCTGGAGTAATTTTGGACCACTCCTCTTCACAAAACTGTTTCAGTGTAGCAATATTCTTGGGATGTCTGGTGTGAATCGCTCTCTTAAGGTCATGCCACAGCATTTCAATCGGGTTGAGGTCAGGACTCTGACTGGGCCACTCCATAAGGCGTATTCTGTGCTGTTGCAGCCATTGTTTTGTTGAATTACTTGTATGCTTTGGGTCATTGTCCTGTTGCATCACCCATCCTCTGCGGAGCTTCAGTTGGCGGACAGATGGTCGTACGTTTTCCTGCAAAATGTCTTGATAAACTCTGGAATTCATTTTCCCATCAATGACAACAATCCGTCCAGGCCCTGAGGCAGCAAAGCAGCCCCAAACCATGATGCTTCCTCCGCCATGTTTCACAGTGGGGATGAGGTTTTGATGTTGGTGTGCTGTGCCTTTTTTCTACACACATAGTGTTGTGTGTTCTTCCCAAACAACTCAATCTTGGTTTCATCTGTCCACAGTATATTTTGCCAGTAGTGCTGTGGAACATCCAGGTGCTCTTCTGCAAACTTCAAACGTGCTGCAATATTCTTTTTGGACAGCAATGGCTTCCTCCGTGGTGTCCTCCCATGTACTCCATTCTTGTTTAATGTTTTCCTTATTGTAGATGTGTCAACAAAAATGTTAGCATGTGCCAGAGATTTCTGTAGGTCTTTAGCTGACACTCTGGAATTCTTCTTTACCTCATGCAGCATTCTGCGCTGTGCTCTTGCAGTCATTTTTACAGGATGACCACGCCTAGGGAGAGTAGCAACAGTGCTAACCTTTCTCCATTTGTAGACAGTCTGTCTTACTGTGGACACATGAACATCAAGGCTTTTGGAGAGACTTTTGTAACCCTTTCCAGCTTCATGCAAGTCAACAATTCTTGATCGTAGGTCTTCTGAGAGCTCTTTTCTGCGAGGCATGGTTCACATCAGACAGTGCTTCTTGAAACCAGTAAACCCAAAACTGGTGTGTGTTTTTTAAGGGCAGGACAGCTGTCAGCAACACATCCAATATCATCACACTGATTGGAGTCAAGGTTGGCTCACTCCTGGCTCCAATTAGCTCTGGGAGAAGCCATTAAGCTAGGGTCTCACATACTTTTTCCTCCCTGCACTGTGAATGTTTACATGTTATGTGCAATTAAACCATGGCAACATCTAATGTTTGTGTAGTATTATGTTCAGCAGACTGTGTTCTTCTATTGTTGTGACTTAGATGACGTTCAGAGCACATTTTATGCCCAATTCATGCAAAACTCCACGTAATCCCAAGGGGTTCACATACTTTTTCTTGCAACTGTATGCAGGAGCCCATGGGGGTTCCCATGGAGGTCCCCCTTATCTGGCAATAACTGGTTCCTAAAAATTGAAAGCAGTTGTGGATGAGAGCAAATTCAAGTAGTTCCAAGATAAATTCATTTTGAGCTCCCATTTCGGGATAATTGGACTCTAGGAAACGAATCGTTGCTCCCAGTCCACATTGATGGGGAATGGAAGTATAAAGCGACTCAACATCAATACCCACAAGTATAGTACCTACTTGAACTTCCACATGGTTTAATTTGATGAGAACGTCCCTAGTGTCCTGAACATATGATGGTAGGATTATCACCATCGATTAAGACATCCTTCCTATGCGCTCCAGGGTGCCCTTAATGGCCGATATAATGGGCCTTCCAGGGGGATTATTTACATGTTTATGTACCTTGGGAATGATGTATATTGCAGGATCCTTCTTGGTTATCAAGCCCACACCATGTGCCCAGGACAGTTTTTCATTAAGGGACATGACCAATGATAGAAAAGGGTTGCTAGATAGTTTAACATAGGTTGTGGTATCGCCTAATTGTTGCTTAATTTCCAGTTCATATGCTGTTTCTGATAGCAACAACACATTTCCCTCTTTAGCTCTAGGTTTTATTACTAGGTTGGGTGTCTCCCTGAGTCCCTTAAGAGCCAATCTTTCATCCCAGCTCATCTGGCTAAGTATCCAATCCAAGAACAAGGGACTGACTAACCATTAGACTGCCAAGACTTGTCAAGAACTTGCATCCAGCAGACTTCTCCCTTCTAGGCCCTGGGGGTGTAGATGTGCTCACATTGTCCTTGTCCTGCAGCTGTGGATAGAATTGCTTTCAGGCCTCTGTAGCTGGGATGGTTCCTCTCCAGGCTATGGAGGCTGTTCTTCCCCAGTGGACTGCAGTGCAGTGGAGCTCCCTCTTTAACCTCTCCTTCAGCCTCCAGCCTGGAAGCAGAATCCCCTTCTATAGGGCTCCCTCCCAGGCTACACAGCAACACCTCTCAGCAATACATCTTCCACCCAACTCTCCTGCAAGCATGGCTCTCTCATATTTATGGGGTGGTCTGCCACACTACAAGGCCTCCTGCCTGGGATTGATCAGACTCTCATAAATATGCAGATAGGCCCCTCCTCACCTCTGCCTACTGGATTCTAGAAACGTCTCCAAGTTTCGAGCAGGGGGAGATACCAGAGGACTCACCTGCAGAGCCCTTTAGACCTGACCTGAAGTAACCCTCTAACTAATCCCAGGCTTCTAACATGCCTCAAACTACTCTAAACAACAATGTACACTATAGGGTGCTACACTGAACTCACACTGGCTTGCAGTAAAATGCAGGGAAACTGGATGTACTGTATTATAAATATACAATTATAACATATCATCTACTGGTCAGCAATTAACCCCCAATATTTACAATCTTTAGGCACAAAAGTCACAAGAGTTCTTTTCAGTTTCACACTTTTGGGTTACACATGTTTTTCCAGAATGGCGCTCTAACACGCTAAGGCAAAGGACCTGCACTGCAGCACATGGCGATGCACAATATTGCATTCCTATGCATTGTGGTGTCCTGTGTTGCCAATAAAAGGGTAGGCCCTCTCTTGTTTTATATCCTATTTTCTAAATCACTATGGGGGAGATTTACTAAATCTTCAGCACTCTGAATCTGGAGCAGCTGTGCATGGGAGCCAATCAGCTTCTAACTTCAGCTTGTTCCATTAAGCTTTGAAAAACCTGGAAGCTGATTGGTTTCTATGCAGAGTTGCACCAGATTTTGCACTCTCCAGTTTTAGTAAATCCCACCCAAGGAACTGTTAGAGTAGAATTTCAGCCTAAACCTAACTTATCTTAACTCGCAAATATGTGGCCTCTTGGTGGCTGGGCCTTGGTGTTGAGGGGACATATATTTGTGTACCCAATGTAAACAAAAGATGCTCCGAGAGTGAGCACCATGTGTGCATCCAGCAAATTTACCGGTGCCTCACAGAATGGTCCCGATTGCTACTTGCGATCAGGAGATTTCTGATCATGTGACCGCCGTGATAATCAATCACGGCGGTCACATGATCCTAACCTCCTCCTGGCACCACAAACCCTTTAAAGGGCTAGGAGGCGCTGACACCAAGGGATTTAAAATGCCCCCCCTCCCCAGTACCTATGTTAACCCGAGTAAGAAAGATGTATATACACTGCTCAAAAAAATGAAAGGAAGACTTTGAAAACACATCAGATCTCAATGGGGAAAATATGCTGGATATCTATACTGGAATAATACAAATAATAACATATGAGCGCTGGGTAGTATAGACAGAGAAAGCAGCCAGCATGAAAGAGGAAAAACCTCAAATCCTCCAAAATATGCCAATAGAAACAGTACGAATGCGGCGCTATATCATGCAAATAATGAGCAAATATATAAAGCCACAACAGAAGTACAGTCTTAGGTATAGTTCATAAGGTGCAACGTGACAATAAATAACTATTATCCTTCGTGACTCCCGTGGCTGTAAAGAATGAGCGTACAGAGCACTAACCAGATAGCACAGATTATTGTGCGTTGGAGTATATAAGACCTACTCCTAGGTGCTCTGGGGGTAGGAACTCTGCATGCGGATGAAGTCGTCAGGTGGGGGTGCGTCACCAGATGTCATCCATCCAGGGCAGGTTACCTCTCTCCAGCAGTGTGTGAACACATCAGGTTATCTGCATCCTGCAGTGCGGGTTTCAGCCATCGGGGGGATCAAACATTCAAGTATGGATCCAATATATAAAGCACCTTTAGGGGAAGGGGGCTCAGAGTGCCAGAAAATTGAGCCCAGAAGAGAGAAACTCCAATAGTGTAGTAGTTTAATAATCAAAAATTGAGTAACATTTAAAATTCAAGTAAAAGGAGATCAGCACTTACATCAATGGATAACAGTACGTCATGTGGTTAACGATCCATGATAATAGGTATCTTCCTAACGCGTTTCGTGTAATAACACATTTTCAAAGGGAGAGAACCCTGTATAATGTGGGTCTTTATATATACTAAGGCGATAAGGCGCGCATGCGCAGTTCGGCGGTCCCGCGTCACCCCGGGCTTCCCGCGCATGCGCACTATGTGATGGCGGCGGCCATATTGCTGGCTGTGATGCCTAGAGCACGATCCGAGGTCGTGCATGCGCTGTAAGCCGCGGCGTCGGCCATTTTACTGTGGATTAAATTCATGTGCTGTACAGAAGGATATGTCCCATGTGTAGAAGAGGAGCGATATATGCCATTTAAACAAATGGAACTTATTTAGACTTATTTAGACATATCAGACTGGATGTCGCTCCACTTCCTTAAACTGAACCTCTCCAAAACCGAGTTTCTTGTCTTCCCTCCAGCCCGGACACCACCCCCCATTGACTTCTCCATCATGTCCAACAACGCCACCATCAAACCCGCCCCGCAGGCCAGAATACTTGGTGTCATTTTGGACTCCAACCTATCCTTCCAGCCCCAAGTCCAATCTTTAACAAACTCATGCAGACTCCACCTCCACAACATCGCCAAAATCCGCACGTTCCTAACCCCAGAAACCACTAAACAGCTCATCCACTCCCTCATCATATCACGACTCGACTACTGCAACTCCCTCCTCACTGGCCTGCCTCGCCGCTGGCTATCCCAGCTTCAGTCCATCCTGAATACGGCTGCCAGACTCATTCACCTTTCCAACCGCTCCGTTTCCGCCACCCCCCTCCACTGGCTTCCGATTGCGCAACGGATCAAATTCAAAATCCTAACACTGACGTACAAAGCTGTCCACCATACTGCCCTGAACTACATCACTGACCTAATATCCAAGTACCACCCAACACGCACACTCCGCTCCTCACAAGACCTCCTTCTCTCTAGTTCCCTGGTCTCCTCCTCCCATGCCCGCCTCCAGGACTTCTCCAGGGTGTCACCAATCCTCTGGAACTCCCTGCCTCAACTCATCAGATTATCACCTACTCTCCTCTCCTTTAGGCGCACCCTGAAAACCCATCTCTTCAGGGAAGCCTACCCCACCCCCTGCTAACTTGCCGACCTCCTCCACTCTTCCTACCACTCCATCCCCCACAGCTATCTCCTCCTGTGCCACCATCCCCCCCCTCCTAGATTGTAAGCTCGAAAGAGCAGGGCCCTCGATCCCCTCATGTTTTGCATTGTATTGGTATTGTTCTGTCACATGTTCTGTCCCCCTTTGTAATGTACAGTGCTGAGCGAACTATTGGCACTTTATAAATACTGTATAATAATAATAATAATAATTTAACAATATATAACCATAAGGCCTGTAGCTCAAAAGCATCCTTTGATTTTGGGAACTTGGTGAAGAAATATTAAACTGTGGTAATCTTAATATGAAGGCATGGTGGAGGCTGTGACTATACTGCCTCCTAATGGTCAGATGTAAAATAGGTGGCTTAAAACCAACACTCCGTTTTAATATGCATTAGGGACACATCCTTTGCCACTATATAAAACCAAGTAAATATGTTTTATACTTTAAAAATGATTAGACGTAAAAATGTCTAAAAGATACAATAAAATGATAACAAGGGGGGAACCTTGATAATATATGCAATTGTAAACGTCATAATGTAAACCAATGGAATAATAAGATAAATATATAAGGAAAATTAAAATTAAAAACATATGTGGCATAATATTCCATATCCCTTACTAAAATTATAAAACAAGCAAAAAACATCCTAAGTAAATCCATAAATGGATAAATAGATACTAAGGTAATGTAAATGATGGATAGTATCAAATAATATCATAATCTCTAGGTAAAATTCAAACTGTTAGAGACAAATATCTTCATACGTAAAATATAATATAAAAACAGGCAATGTGAACAAGTGTGTTAAAATTAAATGTGAAAACCAATGGCATAATGGAGGAGAGGAGGAAGAATTTTTTTAGCTAGTATCGATGAAACAGTTAATGTCTAAATCGATATTAAGGCCATGAGGCGAGAGCGTTTGTAACAGATAAAACCATTTTGTTTCAAGCATGGATACAGCTCTCTTCCTATGTGTACCTCTCCATTGTTTTTTGATTACATCAATCCCTGTAAATTTTAGACAGTGGGGGTTTCTATCATGGTATTGTCTAAAGTGCATTGATAAGGAATGTTCCTTAAAACCTTTGATATTCTTCAAATGTTCGCGTAATCTGTCCCTTAGTCTCCGTTTTTTTTCTACCTACATATTGCCTACCACAGGAGCACTCAAGGAGATAGACAACATGTGTTGAGTTGCATGTGATGGTAGTTTGGATGTCAAAGATTTCACCTGTGGTGTTTGATCTAAAAGATTTTACGGGATTTTTATGTATGCCATTGTGGACACGTAACATGCACCTATTACAGGGATAAAAGCCTTTGTGATTAACCTCCTTGGCGGTATTCCCGAGTGTAGCTCGGGGTAGAATTTCTATACCAAGAGCGGTAACCCCGAGCTACACTCGGGCTTACTATGCAGCGTTCTCTGGGGGTCCCTGCAGCACTTACCTTGTCCTTCGCTCCCACGATGTGTCCCCTGCAGCGTCCCCGTCCATCTCCTCCGGCGGATGCCGGCATCTGACTTCCGTGTTCCGGTCCCCGTGACGTCGGAACGTTCGGGCGGCGGAACCGGCGGGAAATTTGAAATTTTAAAAAAATGACATTTTTGCTGTCATTGCTTTTTCACTGCATTTCACATACATTGTGTCCCCACTGCTTTGTCCAGCGCCCTGCCTGCATTTTGACTGTTCTTTCTGCCTGGAAACTTAGAAAAGTCCATGGCGGCCAAAAAGCGTCCCTTTACATCAAAAGCGGTTTTAGAACAGCGATAGTAAATCAGAACCACTTGCAGAATTGAATGATAATGATTTGTGGGGGAAATTCGTCATCAGACACTGAAAACGATTTTGCGACTTTGCTCAGCGATGTGCGAATTTGCCTCTGTATTTCAAATTTCAGTGTTTTTGGTTTGATTATATTATTGAATTAAATTTATTATTATTATATTATTATTTTTTATGATTATTTATTAAATTATAATTTATGATTTTGTGTTTCAAGTTTTATCATACCCGGAATGTTTAATAGACTCTTTTTCGGATAGATTTCAGTGAGTTATTCCTAAAAATTACAGCCTACAATTAAAAACTACATATTTCCATGCAAAAAAATGGTACCGCTTTCAGCACAAAATTCCTGACATGATCATACCACCAGGGAGGTTAAAGAAAAAGGTCGGTTGCTTGGGAGGGCAAATTATATTGGGTGCCAGTTTGTTCCTAAGTGTTGGTGCTTTGCGATAGGCGATTTCTGGAAAATTGGGTAGAGAGTTCCCTAGAACCGGGTCATTTTTGAGAATGATCCAATTCGTTCTAATGATTTTAGCTATGTCCTTGTACTGTGTCGAGAAATTGATGACGAAAGGACAAAATCTTTCGGTTTGGACTTTAGGTTTGGTAGTGAGAAGGTCATTCCTATCCATTTTGCTAACCTTATTGATATCGCTTTCCAACAAGGTGGCATCGTATCCCTTCTCAATGAATCTATTTTTGAGAATATCAGATTGTATAATAAAGTCTTCCCGATTTGCACAATTTCTGTGTATGCGTAAAAACTGTCCCCTAGGTATGTTGTCAAACTATCTGGGTAGGTGGCAACTGTCTTTAGGAATAAAACTGTTTCTGCCCGAGGGTTTAAAATAGCTTTTTGTGGAAATTATCTCACCATTATTAAAAAGAGCAAGATCTAAAAAGTTAATAGAAAAGTAATCATGTTGGAAAGATAATTTGATGTTTAATGAGTTATAATTGAGGGTGGTAAAGAAATTATTTAGTGTAAACTCATCGCCCTCCCATAATAACAAGATATCGTCAATATATCGACGGTAAAAAATTAATTGGGGCCAGTCTCGAGAATAAATTAAATCCTCCTCCCACCTTGCCATAAATAAGTTGGCTAGACTCGGTGCAAACGTTGCACCCATAGCGACTCCGGTCATTTGCAGATAATACTTATTGTCGAACCAAAAATAATTGTGGCTCAAAGCAAAGTCGAGTAAATCGAGAACAAAGTGCTTTTGTGTCGCGGGAATGTCGTCAGCTGTGTCCAAATAGGATTCAACCGCGGCATAGCCATCGGCGTGTTTCATGTTACTATACAATTCTGCTACGTCTGCTGTTACCAGATATGTAGGGTTGCGAATTGTAACATTCCTAATATCCATTAGGACTTGCTTTGTGTCTTTCAGGAAGGATGGTGTATTACTAACTAGGGGTTGGAGGTAGTTATCTATATACTCCCCCACCCGGGAACAGAGGGAACCAATGCCGCTGACTATTGGGTGTCCCGGGGGATTAACTGGATCTTTATGCATTTTTGGTAGACAATACAAGACTGGGAGCTTGGGGACTGTGGGGCATAAATAATCCCTCTCTTTTTTATTTAAGATACCATCCTCATAACCCTTTTTTATGAGTGCCTTTAATAGTCTTTTATAGGGAACAAGTGGGTTGTTAGATAATTCTCTATAGCTGTCTTTGTCATTAAGAATATCTTGTACTTGGGATATATACCGTATTTTTCGCTCCATAAGACGCACTTTTTTCCCCCAAAAAAAGGGGGGAAAATGTCAGTGCGTCTTATGGAGCGAATATGGAGCGGCCGGTCCGGTATTTCCACTGCCGCCGTGTCAGAATACCGGGCCGGCCGCTCAGCTCTACAGCGGGACCTTAGAGATGACTGCTGACCTTTGGGGAGGGAGGGGGAGCGGGTACCTGAATTTGACAGGTACCCGCTCCCACTTCCGTGGAGTTGTTCTTTCATCTTACCCGTTCCTCTATCCAGCGGCGCGGTCTTCCCTGCTTCTGTAGTGTGGGCATGACAGCCGGGTGCCAAGTGCGCATGCGCAAGAAGCGGTGCTTTTTGTGAATGGTAAGGCGACACCTGGGACACATGACAGATCCCAGAAGCCGCAGGACCAATCACAAAGCGCAAGTGCTTCTCGCTCATGCGCACTGGGCATCTGGCTGTCATGCCGAGCGCCATTACAGAAGCCGGGAAGACAGCGCGCGGCTGGATAGAGGAACAGGTAAGATGAAAGAACAACTCCGCGGAAGTGGGAGCGGGTATCTGTCAAATTCAGGTACCCGCTCCCCCCCCTCCCCAAAGGTCAGCAGTCATCCCCTGTACTATCCAAAGTCTCTGGTCATCTCCTGTACTGTCCGCAGTCTCTGGTCATCCCTGTGCTGTCCGCAGTCTCTGGTCATCTCTGTGCTGTCCGCAGTCTCTGGTCATCTCTGTGCTGTCCGCAGTCTCTGGTCATCTCCTGTACTGTGTCCGCAGTCTCTGGTCATCTCCTGTACTGTGTCTGCAGTCTCTGGTCATCTCCTGTACTATGTCTGCAGTCTCTGGTCATCCCTGTACTATGTCCGCAGTCTCTGGTCATCCCCTATACTATGTCTGCAGTCCATTAGTTCAGAATTTTTTTTTTCCTGTTTTCTGCCTCTAAAACCTAGGTGCGTCTTATGGTCAGGTGCGTCTTATGGAGCGAAACATACGGTAATCCTTTTTGTTCATGACAACTACGCCACCTCCCTTGTCCGCAGGCCGGACCACCAATTCTTTCTCTTCTAATAGTTGTTTAGTCAATGAGACTATGCGTATTTGGTGATAATATCTATTAATTGGCTTTTTTATTTTTATTTTGTGCAAATCTTTAAGAACCATACTTTTAAAGATGGTAATGTGAGAATGTGCGGGAGGATTAAAGAGTGAGGCATTCTTTAAATTGGAGTTCTTAGTGGTACCAGGAAAAGTGTTAGTAATATCCCTAGTAACAGGATTATTTAAAAAAAGCCTCTTCAAAGCTAACTTTCTCGTAAACTTGTGAATGTCTATGAAAGTTTCAAATTTATTAAGTTTGACTGGTGGAACATATTTCAAACCTTTATTGAGAAGGTTTAATTCATCTTCAGTAAGGGTTTTGTCACTGAGGTTTTAGATCCCTGTAGAGGTTTTATCCTTCTTTTTTTGGCTGTTGTACCTGGTTCCTCCTTGTCTGCCTCTAACATTTTTGGCTCTATACACCACCACAATGGATTTGAAATGAAACAAACAAGATGTGCTTTAACTGCAGACTGTCAGCTTTAATTTGATGGTATTTACATCCAAATCAGGTGAACTGTGTAGGAATTACAACACTTTGCATATGTGCCTCCCACTTGTTAAGGGACCAGAAGTAATGGGACAGAACAATAATCATAAATAAAACTTTCACTTTTTAATACTTGGTTGCAAATCCTTTGCAGTCAATGACAGCCTGAAGTGTGGAACGCATAGACATCACCAGACGTTGGGTTTCATCCCTGGTGATGCTCTGCCAGGCCTCTACTGCAACTGTCTTCAGTTCCTGCTTGTTCTTGGGGCATTTTCCCTTCGGTTTTGTCTTCAGCAAGTGAAATGCATGCTCAATCGGATTCAGGTCAGGTGATTGACTTGGCCATTGCAGAACATTCCACTTCTTTGGTTGCTTTTGCAGTCTGCTTTGGGTCATTGTCCATCTGCACTGTGAAGCGTCCAATGAGTTGTGAAGCATTTGGCTGAATATGAGCAGATAATATTCCCGAAACACTTCACAATTCATCCGGCTGCTTCTGTCAGCAGTCACATCATCAATAAATACAAGAGAAGCAGTTCCATTGGCAGCCATACATGCCTACGCCATGACACTACCACCACCATGCTTCACTGATGAGGTGGTATGCTTAGGATCATGAGCAGTTCCTTCTCCATCCTCTTCTCTTCCCATCACTCTGGTACAAGTTGATGTTGGTCTCATCTGTCCATAGGATGTTGTTCCAGAACTGTGAAGGCTTTTTTAGATGTCGTTTGGCAAACTCTAATCTGGCCTTCCTGTTTTTGAGGCTCACCAATGGTTTCCATCTTGTGGTGAACCCTCTGTATTCACTCTGGTGAAGTCTTCTCTTGATTGTTGACTTTGACACACATACACCTACCTCCTGGAGAGTGTTCTTGATCTGGCCAACTGGTGTGAAGGGTGTTTTCTTCACAAGGGAAAGAATTCTTCGCTCATCCACCACAGTTGTTTTCCGTGGTCTTCCGGGTCTTTTGGTGTTGCTGAGCTCACCGGTGCGTTCCTTCTTTTTAAAAATGCTCCAAACAGTTGTTTTGGGCACGCTTAATGTTTTTGCTATCTCTCTGATGGGTTTGTTTTGTTTTTTCAGCCTAATGATGGCTTCACTGATAGTGACAGCTCTTTGGATCTCATCTTGAGAGTTGACAGCAACAGATTCCAAATGCAAATAGCACACTTGAAATGAACTCTGGACCTTTTATCTGCTCATTGTAATTGGGATAATGAGGGAATAACATACACCTGGCCATGGAACAGCTGAGAAGCCAATTGTCTCATTACTTTTGGTCCCTTAACAAGTGGGAGACACATATGCAAACTGTTGTAATTCCTACACCGTTCACCTGATTTGGATGTAAATATCCTCAAATTAAAGCTGACAGTCTGCAGTTAAAGCACATCTTGTTCATTTCATTTCAAATCCATCGTGGTGTATAGAGCCAAAAATGTTAGAATTGTGTCAATGTCCCAATATTTATGGACCTGACTGTAGGTCAGGCGAGCGTGAGAGCCATTCAATGGTATCAATTCATTCATCCTCCAGGAACTACCCGCATACTCTTGCCACATGAGGCCAGGCATTGTCGTGCACCAGGAGAAACCCAGAACCCACTGCACCAGGAGGAACCCAGGACCCACTGCATCAGCGTAGGGTCTGACAATGGGTCCAAGGATTTCATCATGATACCTAATGGCAGTCAGGGTCCAATTATCTAGTCTGTAGGGGTCTTTGCATCCTTTCATGGATATGCCTCCTCACACCATCACTGACCCACTACCAAAATGGTCATGCTGAATGATGTTACAGGCAGCAGAACGTTCTCCACAGCTTCTCCAGACCCTTTCATGTCTGTCACATGTGCTCAGGGTGAAAAGCACAGGGTGCCGATGGTGGACCTGCCATTTCTGGTGTTCAATGGAAGATACCAATCCAGCTCTATGGTGACAGGCAGTGAGCACAGAGCCCACTAGGGGATGTCTGACTGTCAGGCCACACTCATGAAGTCTGTTTCTGATTGGTCAAAGACATTCACACCAGTGTCCTGCTGGAGGTCATTTTGTAGGGCTCTGGCAGGGCTCATCCTGTTCCTCCTTGCATAAAGGAGCAGATACCGGTCCTGCTGATGGGATAAGGACCTTCTACGATCTCATCCAGCTCTCCTAGAGTAACTGCCTGTCTCCTGGAATCTCCTCCATGCTCTTGAGACTGTGCTGGGAAACACAGCAAACCTTCTGGCAATGGCACGTATTGATGTGCCATGCTGGATTAGTTGGACTGCCTGTGCAACCTCTGTAGAGTCCAGGTATGGCCTCATGCTACCAGTAGTGACACTGATCCTAGCCAAATACAAAACAAAAAATGTCAGTGGCCTCCACCTGTAAAACCATTCCTGTTTTGGGGGTTGTCTCATTGTTGCCCATCTAGTTCACCTGTTGTTAATTTCAAGACCAAAGCAGCTGAAACTGATTAACAACCCCCTCTGCTACTTACCTGACCAGATCCATATCCCAGCAGTGTCACTGACTCGATGCTAGACTAAGATAAAAGTATTCCTTTCATTTGTTTGAGCCGTGTACTTATACACTTATGCCTATTACCTATTTTCAGCCCTCTCTGGTCTGGTTACATGATCTCCCTTGTGTCAGCCAGTGGCAGCTGCAGGGGAGAGGAGGGAGCGCTGAACAATAACTGGGAAAGCCTAGAGCGGTGATGTCCCTTATAAGCCCCCATGTCACATGTCATTGTTGTCGCTCCCTCCTTTACCTTGCACCCACTGCTGGCTGACACAAGGGAGCCGGATCACATGACCCAACTGGAGCGAGATGAAGAAGGGGAAGTGCTGTATATACATCTTTCTTATACAGGTTAGCCAACATGAGGAAAGAACAAACAGAGGGCGCACAGGCCTAGTGCATTACCATAAAAAATGTTTAATAAAAAATAAAGTATGTGTTGTACTCACAAACGACAATATAGTCAAGGCACGTCATAAGGAACAGCTGGGTCAGCACCGCGCTGAGTAACAGTCCGCAATAGGGAGTGTAGACATCCAAAATCTGACGCGTTTCGAGGACTTGCCTTTTCCTCAGAGCTGGCTGTTACTCAGCGCGGTGTTGACCCAGCTGTTCCTTATGACGTGCCTTGACTATATTGTCGTTTGTGAGTACAACACATACTTTATTTTTTGTTAAACATTTTTTATGGTAATGCACTCGGCCTGTGCGCCCTCTGTTTTGTCTTTCCTCATTCAGTATATTTGGATTCCCCCGGTCTATTTGAGGGCAGCAAAATGTGCATGTTCCAGAACATTCCTTATGTGGTTGTAGCATCGAGTCCATCCCCAAGCGCAGGAGCATTTGTGTTTGTTAGCCAACATAGGTGCTAGGAGGGGGGGGGCATTTTTAAGTTTTATTTAGCCTGTAATTCTACCATTTTTGGATAGAGTGGAGATGGATTAGAACCCCTGCCAGGTGTCTATTGCCGGTTGTGCCCCCATGGGGGAGATTCATCCTCTCTATTCATCCTATTTACCATTACTGTACAGAGTGAAATAAAAAAAAAACAACATTTTTGTTGTTACCGACACAGGAATAGAAAGGGAAATCTCCCATTGGGGGCACTAGTTCCGGTCAGGGCTTCTTTCATCAGGAACGCATGGGAACACATTCCATCACCTCCAGCACTGATTGAATGTAGAGGCAAAGGGGCGCTGGGGTGTCCTGGAGGGTCTATTAATGCTGGCTGCTGAGGATCTATTGTTTCTGGAGAGGATCCACTTTTGCAGGGGGGGAGGGGGGGTCTCTTGTGCTGGAGATTTCTATTGTTGCTGGGAATTGTTCTTATATTTATTGATGTGTGGGATCTACTGTTGAGTGAAGGGTCTATTATTCCTGGCTGCTGGAGGGTCAGTAACAATAGACCCCTCCCTCAAAATTAGATCTCACCCATCAACAACTGACCCCCCCCCAGCAACATAAGGGCTGAGGGGAGATCCATTGTTTCTGCTTGGAGTCTAGTGTTGCTGGGGGGGATTTTGTTGCTGGCTGCAGAGGATCTATTTTACTGCTTTTCTTGTTGTTAACAAATTCCATACAAAATACTTAACACAACAAAATGATACTTCTGTATTCTCTAAAAAAAAGCGGCACAGGGGGGAGGGGTTTAGGGGGTTTAACCAAGGAACAGTGCTTTGAGGTGGGTAAGGGGCGGGGACAAAGGCAACTTGGATAGAGAGAGTTCCTGCACCTATTCTCTGAGAAAAAGAGCCCTGGTTCTGGTGACAACCATTACTTCTCTCAATTTGGAGGGATTCCTCCCACTTCCTGTTGTGGCTATGGGACAGGAAGTGAAGAGAAATCTCCCCAATAGGACACAGATGGAAAAAAACAAAACAAAAACAGAAACAAACAAACATAACCCTCCCTTACTGTATCCAAAAATGGAAAAAATAAATAAACATTTTGCCTATAGTTGTGTGTAAGATACAAGGGCAGGACCCGGTTTCAGTTTGTGGCATGTTGTTATACCTGTGTGCAAAGGAATGTAATCTGTATAAGAAGCATTTCAGCACACTCCCATCACCTTTGTACGCAGCAAACGTGGAAGCAAATTTTACCAGAAACAGAATATCACAGAAACAAGACACTGGGCAATGTCTCCAGCAATTGACCCCACACAATACAAACAATTCATCCTTGATTTTCATCTTCCAGAGGACCAGACATACACCAGGCTGCTCCTGCAGCTGTTTGGTTATACCGGTCATGGCAAATCGGCTTTTGTCAACTCCTGCATCTACACCCTTGGAGAAGACGAATTCCAGACCCGTGCCACAACTGGATCAACTGAATCCTCCGTTATCACAACGAGGAGAAACATGTATGAACTTACTGATACCATCTCCATCGTGGACAACAGAGGATTCAGAACAAAGGACGGAGCTGAGGAAGCGGTGGCTTATGCACAACTAGGTAATCTATAAAATATTTTCTTTGTCAACCTATTATGCTTGGGAGGAAAGTTCATACAATGGTAATGAAATGTCTCATAAAATATGTTTATATTGCATTCAGCTGCCCCAAATCTAATGAATCTGTTGCCATTTTTCACATTTGAATAGAAAGTTGCAAAGACTGGAAAAATGTTGCCACAAACCTCTGACAATGAAGGAGGTCCTTTATGTCATATGTCAGCGTTTTTGGTTGGTAGTATGGTGTAAAAAAAGACAGATGGAAAATAAAATAGACTATAATCCTATAGAGAAAACAGCAACAGGTGGTGTCATGGTGAGAGAGATTTACTAAAGCAAATGTTCAATTGTCAATTATTAACCACCTCATTGCCGCAATATAGCCAAAAGACGACTACAGAGCGGTTCTCTGAGTCTGGGACGGTGTCTATAGACGTCCTCCTAGAACGCGCCTTGTAGGCCAAATTGCTCATCTTGCTGCCTCTTCCCTCGAGGTTTCTCTACATCAGGGGTCTCCAAATTTTCAAAACAAAGGGCCAGTTTACTTTATTGGGGGTCGGACTGTGGCCAGTGGGAGTAGAAAATGCTCCGCCATCACAATGTCATAGGCTTGGTGGCAGGGCTTTTGTTTCTCAGAGAATAGGTGCAGGTACTCCCCCCTTCCGAGTCACCCCTTGTCTCCATCCCCTACCCACCTTTGAGCACTGTCCCTTGGTCCCACCTCTCAGTACAGTCCTTTTAGAGAATACAGAACCAAATATAATTCTGTGGTGCTGGGTAACTTGTATGGAACGTGTTAACGATAACAAAAAAAGCAGTAGAATAGACCCCCTGCAGCCATCAACAATAGATCACCTCCAAGAAAGAAAGAAATAGACCACCTCACAACAATATACCCCAGTAATAAAAGATCCTTCAAGAGACAATATTTCTCCCAGCAGTCAGCATCAGTAGATCCCTCCCAGCAACATAACACCCCCTCCAGCAGCAATAGTTCTCCCACAAGCCACAATAGAGCCCCCATCAACAACCATAGACCCCCATCAACAATAGATCCTCCAAGTGACAACTGATCCTCTACAAGCCAGCATCAATAGATACTCCAACACACCCCAGTAGCCCTAGCCATAACATACATTTAGTAATGGAGGTGCTGGAACTGCATTCCCCTACGTTCCCACTGAAATAAAGCCCTGCTTGGTGGTCAGTGGGAGTAAAAAAAATGACACCATTGGTTCCAGTGGGAGGAATTGTGCCCTATAATTAGTGTCAGTAGGAGATTTAGTTCCCCATCTCTGGTCTCAAGGGGAGATATAGTATCTTGTCTTTGGTGTCAGTTGAAGGAATAGTACTCCATGATTGGTGTCAGTGGGAAAATTAATTCCTCATTTCTGGTGTCAGGGGGAGTAATAGTCCCCTAGGGGCCAGCTTGGAGACACCTGCCACCTTCTCCTTTCTCCCTACTTCATGTCCTTAAAATGATGATAAAACCTAGACATGTTTTACCTTAATACATTCCCTGCATTAAAATGGTTGCAAAGGCAGAAAGTTGTTTACATTATCTGCATTAAGGTAAAAAGCCTTCTGTGTTCAGATGCCCCCCCCCCCCCCCACCAAATACTTACCTGAGCCCAATCTCAATACCAAGAGCAGTGGCTCCCTCCTCTCTCTTCCTCCTCACTGGACATTGGCTCTTGCTACTGTTAGGCACAGCCTGTGAGGGAGGAGCAGTGGTGTTGCTGAGCTGAAATATGTGTGTCAATGGACACACACAGCGCAGCTTGGGAGTAAGCCAGCACTAGTATCTCCATAGTAAGTGGCTTGTTATAGGGGCACTTGGAAGGGGAAAGGAGTCAGGAGGACTGGTGGGTGACCACAGAGGAGGAGGTTGGGGGCTGTTGTGTGCAGAACCATTGTAAGTAGAACCTGCTTAAAATGATAAGAAAAAAAAGATCCCGATCATTTTAAAGTGATACTAAAGGTTATTTTTTTTTCTGTAAAATAACAAACATGATATACTTACCTGCTCTGTGCAGTGGTTTTGCACAGAGCAGCCCGGATCCTCCACTTCTTGGGTCCCCTTCCGGCACTCCTGGCTCCTCCTTTCTGTCGGACGCCCCCATAACAAGCAGCTTGCTACGGGGGTACCCGAGTAGGCATGTTGCCAAGCTGCTGCTGTGTGTATCTGTTCACACACAGAGCTGTGGCTTCGCCTTGCCCCCTCTCTCTCCTCATTGGCTGACTGGCTGTGATTGACAGCAGTGAGAGCCAATGAGGAGGAAGAGACCCGGGACAGCTGAAGCTGTTATGCACATCGATGGATTGGAATGGGACTTAGGTAAGTATTGGGGGGAGGCTGTACACAGAAAGTTTTTTACCTTCATGCATACAATGCATGAAGGTGAAAAACCTTGAACCTTTACAACCACTTTAAGGTAGTAAATGTCCCATTATTTGACCCCCCCTCCCCTTCCCCAACTACTTGAGTCCTCACTCCATCCAGCACTGTGCCTGTCTGTGGTGGCTCTTCTCTCTCTCCAAGAATTCACAGGACACAAAGGCAGCAGCGGGAGCCATTGGTTTCTGTTGCTGTCAATCAAATGCTGTAGGAAAGGAATGTGAGGCAGGACCGAGCTGCACTATGCGTGTCTATGGACTCAGGAGCGGATCCACAGGTGTGCCACCATAGCAAGCGGCGGCTGTCATTGCCCATCGTCATTGGCCACACATGCAGGAGTTCCGTGAGGATCGGCATCACCAAATTTGTACAGTGAGCGGCTCACTCTACAGGGGTGGACAGGCAGGTAAGTAACTTTAGTGCAGAAGAGGCAAAGCATGAGTCTGCTGCATTACAATTCCTGCCTGTCTGACAGTTTTTATATTTTTAGTTAAAGTTCCACATTAAATAAGTGAATTTGCACTTAGAGGATGCGCTGAATCTGGCTGACTTCAGTCCTCCTATCATGGGCTACCCAACATCTTTATTTTTTCTTTCATTTTCCATACAGATGGTAAGATATCCTGAACAAAAGAATTGTGCTTTCATTTTCTCCTCATGTACTAAGCTACTGTAAGTGAGAAAACTGACTCTGCAAAGTGGTCATGCTCTAATCTTTAGTAAATTGGCCCCGATGTGTGACGTTATGGTGGACACCAGTCATGTAGCTCCTATAACTCTGGTATCTTTTTATGTCTGTCTGTTGTCACTCGCAGGTCATTTTCTCCCCTTGGATGAGGAAGTGGTGCTGACTAAGAACTTTGATCAGATAATGTCCCAGGTGGAGGATTCTGACCCAACACCAAACTACACCGATTTTATTGTCCCCATATTTATTTACAGGTATGGATCTAGAGAAAGCTTTGCATACATTGTTATGACAAAATTATAATATTTGATGTATGTTTTGTGCTGCTTTGCATGACTGTAATTAGCTATAAAGTATAACCACTTGTGGGCCGTCCCATGTACTGTTACTGCGGCAGGTCAGCCGCTCTGCGCTGGGAACATACATGTATGCGATCCAGCATTTCCAGGTATGGGGAGCGCATGGGGGCGCAATGCCCATCTGTACTGTCATACAGTACAGCACAAGTTGGTCAGCAGGTTCCGGCCAATGACTTATGACCAGGACCTGCTGATCAGCTTAGCAAATCATAGTACAGAGCCCTGTGTTTACTAAAAACACAGGGCTCTGTACATAGAGCAGCAATGTGCCTGTTTTTTCTCCCTGCAAATCAGGGAGAAGAGACAGCCACATCTATTAGTAAAAGCAGCACATATTGCATACATCACACACTTTACAGATTGGTAGGCACACAGTTAACCCTTTGATTGCCCCTAGATGTTAACCCCTTCCCAGCCAGTGTCTTTAGTACAGTGACAGTGTACAGCATTATCACTGAAAACTGTATTAGTATCACTGGCGATGTCAGTGTCAGTCAGTTCCCACCCCAGTGTCAATTAGGGGTTTATTTACTAACGCCGGTAGAGTTCAAAATCAGGATCATTTCTGCATAGAAACCAATAAATTGGACAAATAAATTGGTGGAATGTCTTAACCTTTCCATACCGGGCAATTTTACACCTTCTTGCCCAGGCCATTTTTCAGGTTTCAGCGCTCTCACACTTTGAATGACAATTGCGCGGTCATACAACATTGTACCCAAACTAAAATTTTATCATTTTCTTCACACAGCTAGAGCTTTCTTTTGGTGGTATTTAATCACCGCTGGGGTTTTTATTTTTTGCTAAATTAACAAAAAAAGACCAAAAATTTTGAAAAAAAAAACACATTTTTCTTTGTTTCTGTTATAAAAGTTTACAAATAAATAATTGTTCTTCATAAATTTAGGCCGAGATGTATTCTGCTACATGTCTTTGGTGAAAAGAACCCAAATTAGGATGTATTATTTAGTCTGTAGGAAAGTTATAGAGTTCACAAACTATGGTATAGATCTGAATATTGACCAATCCTGAAGTACTGACAGCCAATCTAATTTCTTGAGGTCCAAGAATGTCAGAACAGTACAGATATCCCCAAATGTCAGGACAGTACAGATATCCCCAAATGTCAGAACAGTACAGATATCCCCCAAATGTCAGAACAGTACAGATATCCCCCAAATGTCAGAACAGTACAGATATCCCCCAAATGTCAGAATAGTATAGATATCCCCAAATGTCAGGACAGTACAGATATCCCCCAAATGTCAGAAAAGTACAGATATCCCCCAAATGTCAGAACAGTACAGATATCCCCCAAATGTCAGAACAGTACAGATATCCCCCAAATGTCAGAACAGTACAGATATCCCCCAAATGTCAGGACAGTACAGATATCCCCCAAATGTCAGAACGGTACAGATATCCCCCAAATGTCAGGACGGTACAGATATCCCCCAAATGTCAGAACAGTACAGATATCCCCCCAAATGTCAGGACAGTACAGATATCCCCCAAATGACAGGACAGTACAGATATCCCAAAAATGTCAGGACAGTACAGATATCCCCCAAATGTCAGGACGGTACAGATATCCCCCAAATGTCAGGACGGTACAGATATCCCCCAAATGTCAGAACGGTACAGATATCCCCCAAATGTCAGAACAGTACAGATATCCCCCAAATGTCAGGACAGTACAGATATCCCCCAAATGTCAGAACAGTACAGATATCCCCCAAATGTCAGGACAGTACAGATATCCCCCAAATGTCAGGACAGTACAGATATCCCCCAAATGTCAAAACAGTACAGATATCCCCCAAATGTCAGAACAGTTCAGATATCCCCCAAATGTCAGAACAGTACAGATATCCCCCAAATGTCAGGACAGTACAGATATCCCCCAAATGTCAGGACGGTTCAGATATCCCCCAAATGTCAGAACAGTACAGATATCCCCCAAATGTCAGGACAGTACAGATATCCCCCAAATGTCAGAACAGTACAGATATCCCCCAAATGTCAGGACAGTACAGATATCCCCCAAATGTCAGGACAGTACAGATATCCCCCAAATGTCAGAACAGTTCAGATATCCCCCAAATGTCAGAACAGTACAGATATCTCCCAAATGTCAGGACAGTACAGATATCCCCCAAATGTCAGGACGGTACAGATATCCCCCAAATGCCAGAACAGTACAGATATCCCCCAAATGTCAGAACAGTACAGATATCCCCCAAATGTCAGGACAGTACAGATATCCCCCAAATGTCAGGACGGTACAGATATCCCCCAAATGTCAGGACAGTACAGATATCCCCCAAATGTCAGGACAGTACAGATATCCCCCCAAATGTCAGGACAGTACAGATATCCCCAAAGGACCCCTTTTTGAAGAGTAGACAGTCCGATGTACTTCATAAGAGGAATGGCGAGTTTTTTGAAGTTGTATTTTGTTTTGTCAGAATTTTTCGGAAAATGAAAAAATTATTTTCACTATTTTTTTTTTTTACATACTGTCACCAGTGCAGTACAGCGTCATCATATAACTGGCATGGCAGTGAACAGGGACACTGACTGGTGACAGTATGAAAAAAAAATATATGTTTTATTTTTTTATTATTTTTAATTTTTTATTACTTTTTTTTTTTTTTTTTTTAAGATTTTTTTTTTCAGATTTTACTATGACCAAAGTAGTACACTGTTACCATAGTAACATTGTACTACTTTGGGGAAGTGATCAGTATTTTTGTTTTTTTTACACAATTTGCTTATAGCAAAGAATTACTTTGCTATAAGCAAGCATTTACCTGAATGATAAAATAGAATAAAAACGAGCGCTGGGTCTGAAAAATTCAAGCCGCTAGCATAAAGGTAAACCTCGTGTAACCTCTTCATAGAGAATAAAATAAAGCAAAAAATGCAGCGCTTGAGTGTATAGTAGGAAAATTGACATATGTACAGCAGTAATAGAAGGAAATGCATTAAAAGTGCGACATGCACCAGGTATAGCGTACATCAATTAATGTAAACAGTGGTCGGGTAAGTGGTACAGATTCATCCGACCAATCAAAGTGCATATAGTGATAGGGAAGTTAGAGTCATTAGATCTAGGAGTACATCCGAGTATCAATCAAATCTGTGACTTCTGTGATAGGAGAATAGCTGTAAAATGCACTAACCAGATAGCGCAAGCCAAAGCGCATTGGAGTATAATGACCTACTCCTGGTCACAGCCCAATGGTCCTCAGCGTAGAGCCCTCAGGAACAACTGTGCACCGCTCTTGCCGTCTCCTACCACCAGGGGGAGTGCGCCTCTTTACAGTAACACGAATTTGCCTTATATCCTCTATCGCCAGGGGTGGTGTGCTTTCATATCAGGAGATCACCTTAGGGACTCGGCAATAAGACCCAAAAGAGAAAAATCTTGATAGTGTAGTATTTTTATTCAAGAGATTGGTAAAAACAGGTAGCAGACTTACATAGTAAAATCCAAAGAAGCTGATTCACAGAATCCAAAAAGATGGCCGACAGTCACATGCATGGACCATGTAGGTAGCAAGTGGTATGAGAGGTATCCTTATCTCTAACGTGTTTCGTGGCAAGAGCACAGTTACTGTTACTGTATTGTCTCATGTTCTGTCTCCCACTATAATGTACAGCGACATACTGAACGACATATCAGACTGGATGTCGCTCCATTTCCTCAAACTGAACCTCTCCAAAACCGAGCTCCTAATCTTCCCCCCAGCCCACGCCCCCCACCCCACCCTCTCCATCACGACCAACAACACCACCATCAGTCCCACCCTGCAAGCCAAAATCCTAGGTGTCACTCTTGACTCAAACCTGTCCTTCCAACCTCCTGTCCAATCGCTGACAAACTCATGCAGGCTCCACCTCCGCAACATCTCCAAAATACGTTCGTTCCTAACCCCAGACACTACTAAACAACTCATTCACTCCCTTATTATATCACGTCTGGACTACTGCAACTCCCTCCTCACCGGCCTACCCCAACGCAGGCTATCCCCGCTCCAGTCTATCCTGAACTCAGCGGCCAGACTCATCCACCTTACCAACCGCTCTGCTTCTGCCACCCCCCTCTGTCATTCCCTCCACTGGCCTCCACTCAGTGTCCTCCACCCCCCTCTGTCATTCCCTCCACTGGCTCCCAGTTGCCCAACGCATTAAATTCAAACTACTAACACTGACGTACAAAGCCGTCCACCATACTGCCCCAAACTACCTCACCGACCTGATACCCAAATACCACCCTACCCGTGCCCTCCGCTCCTCACAAGACCTCCTACTTTCTAGCTCCCTGGTCTCCTCCTCCCACGCCCGACTGCAGGACTTCTCCAGGACTTCCTCCATCCTCTGGAACTCACTACCCAATCCATCAGACTGTCACCTACACTCCTCACCTTTAGGCACACCCTGAACACCCATCTCTTCAAGGAAGCCTACTCCACCCTCACCTAACAGCCAATCTCCTCCACTCTTCCTACCACTCCATCCCCCACAGCCACTTCCACCTGTACCTCTATCCCCTCCCTCCTAGATTGTAAGCTGGAAAGAGCAGGGCCCTCGAACCCCTCGTGTATTGTTTGTTACTGTATTGTCTCATGTTCTGTCCCCACTATAATGTACAGTGCTGAGCAAACTTTTAGCGCTATATAAATACTGTATAATAATAATAATATTGACGTTAATTGTTCAGCGTTACAGGTGCATGTCGGAGGTGCCAGGACCTCGGAACGTGGGCTGTTCTTTTGCATGACCACGTTGTCTTTTATCTGTCTGTGTGTGGTGGAGGTGTCGGACATATAATTTTGTTTGCAAATTTTTTGATTTTGACTTAGGAATATACTTTGGTTTTTGTTTAGCCGAGGTTTGTTCTCATTGGAACCTCTATGCCAGTGGATCCCTTCCCCTGGTTTTCTTTGTTTTTCTTATGATATAATTGGTTCTGAGGACACCACTTTTTGTATCACATGTAGTGAGTCAGCCATGTCTACTTACATGTAACTTTTGAGTTACCCAACTTTGGGACTCTATTTTCAATACTATTAAATTGAATTTTTCCTTGTTAGGCATCTCAGTTGTTTATTCAATTTTGCAAATGACTTAGAAATGAGCACGTGTTCATGTGAAACGCGTCGACTGCTCCTCTGTCCTGTCTTGGATCTGTCATGTTCTTATCATATTGCATGTTAAGGATTCCAATAGAGGATTTCATCCACCACATTGCTGTTTGTGCCGCCAACCATTCTGTTTTTCCATTGTACTATCGCAGTCCCGCTGACAGGAATGGTTCCAGTAGTTGTGCTAATTATCTAACTGTATCATGTGACCGCTGTCATTGGCTCTCAGGACTCTTACATGATTGGGTGTCTATCCTGCTGGCTCTCTGATTGGTAACAGCTTAGTCAGTGTGGTGGGAGTGCTCAGAGAGCGTTCTCACTGCACACAACCAGCATGAACACGTGTGTGCGGGGGGTCGGCATTAAAGTGGTTCTAAAGCCTCAAGGTTTCTATCTTAAGAAAGGGTAAAAAAACCTTCTACGTCACAGACCCGCCCCCTTACCCCTCCCCCCCCATGCTTACCTGAGCCTCATCGTGATGCAAAGCTGTGAATGAGAGCTGGGGCTCTCCTGGCTTTGTCCCTCCTCATTGGGCAGATTGATAGCAGCCATTGGCTCCTGCTCCTGTCAATCAACTCCATTGATAAGGGAGTGGGGGGCAGGGCCAAGTCCCGCTGTCTGTGTCACTGGATGCAGCAGCAGGACTCAGGAGCGAGGAGTGCAGGCAAGGCACCTGAGAAGAGGAGGATCGGGGGCCACTCTGTGCAATTCTATTACATAGAGCAGGTAAGTGTAGACATGTTTGTTATTAAAATAAATGTTTACAACGACTTTAATGTTATTTTCTTGCTGCCCTACACACTCACCGGCCATGTTATTAGAAACACCAGTTCAATTGCTTGGTAACTAATTGGTGCTAATTAGCCAATCACATGGCAGCAACTCAATGCATTTAGGCATCTAGATGTGGTGAAGACGACTTGCTGAAGTTCAAACCAAGCATCAGAATGGGGAAGAAAGGGGATTTAAGTGACTTTGAACGAAAAAGAGAAAATATCCAGTGAGTGGCAGTTGTTTGGAGGAAAATGCCTCGTTGAGGTCAAAGATCAGAGGAGAATGGACAGACTGGTTCCAGATGCTAGAAAGGCAACAGTAACTCCAATAACCACTTGTTACAACCGAGGTATGCAGAATACCATCTCTGAATGCACTATATATCCAGCCTTGAAGCAGATGGGCTACAGCAGCAGAAGACCACATCGGGTGCCACTCTTGTCAGCTAAGAACAGGAAACAGAGGCTGCAATTCACACAGGCTCACCGAAATTGGACAATAGAAGATTGGAGAAATGTTGCCTGGTATGCTGAGTCTCAATTTCAGCTGCAACATTCAGATGGTAGGGTCAGAATTTGGCATAAACAACATGAAAGCATGGATCCATCCTGCCTTGTATCAACGGTTCATGGATGTGCAGCCAACAAATCTGCAACAACTGCGTGTTGCTATCATGTCTATATGGACCAGAAACTCTGAGAAGTGTTTCCAACACCTTGTTGAATCTATGCCATGAAGAATGAAGGCAAAAGGGGGTCCAACCCGGTACTAGCAAGGTGGACCTAATAAAGTGGCCGGTGAGAGTATATGAGTTACATTGTAGGCAAGCAGTTATAAGTTGAGCTGTCAATTTTCTTTGAATGTCATTTCATGTGGGACTGTCCTGCAGCAGTTTGTGTCCCATCCTCTACCCACAAGTCCATATTCAAGAGGTCTGTCTTTCTCAGCTAGTCTTCCCAATCATTTATAGACATACAAGATGTCAGGAGGTGAAACAACTTTCCTATCTAAAAAAATGAAATATCTTTGAAGAAAGTTGGTATATAAGGACACTAAACTTTGGTTTTCTTCTAGTGCGAGGCACAAACTTCCAAAGGAGCAACTTGATGAATTGCACAGCTTTTTCACGAACTGCAGAGATATGACAGGTAATTTCACTTCTCAGATGTTTCACTGCTAAGACTACCTGAAGAACATCTTTGTTGACTTAAGGGATTCAAAAAAGAATAGAGTGAGGTGACTCTTCTATCAGCCAAGATGATTGTAAAAGAAAAAAATGTAATTAATAGCTCACTTACCATGACTGAAAGTATATACACAGGTCTGGTCAAGGGGGTGTTCCTCAAAGTCTTCCTAAAGAAATGTATCCCTCACACCTTCACCTCCCCTTCCATAAGTTTTTGAATCACATAGTGGTGGTATCTATGATGGAGGAAGAGGCCCAGGATGCTATGACCATTATTCAGAGACATTCAACAAGAAGGTGTGAATTTGTTTGGAACCCATGCAAGCTCTCTGTCAGAATGGAGAGGGCACAAGCAGTTAGGGATTCCACTTGCTATGAACCAAAACAGCACATTTTCAAGTAGCAATCCAAGAAAACAAAATCCAGGGCACTCACTCATGTCACTCTTCTTTATGTCACTCTTCTTTATGTAAAATATATACTCACCTAGGTGAATGCAGCATCACTCTGATGCTGCATCTGTTCCCTGACGATTCTGCACTGAGAACTGAGCGATCAGACACCCCTGATCACTGAATTCCCCCCTCCATTCTGAGAAGAAAACCGGGACTGTCAGTCACCAGCTCTTTGCTCTGCCCCTCACCACTCACTGTAACGCTGAGCTGTGGAGGGGGCAAGAAGGGCTGCCTCAGGCTCTCAGTAACTTGCTGCCGGTTCGGGCTGCTGAGTAAATCCTGACAGTAGAGTCGGGATCGATCCAGCGCCTGGACTAGCTGAGTTACGTCTGTTGGCTGAAAGTGGGCCACAGTCATGCAGAATGAACTGCACTCCTGTGATCCATAGGAGAAACAGGGCCAAAAAAGCTTTGCAATTTAAATTGCAATTGACACAACACCTTGACACTCCTCACCATCTGAGGACTGGAAAGCTGCAATATATTACATTTGTGTTCTTGTGTTCACATACACTTTCATTAATTCGTTTTTGAGATCATATACAATTGTACAGCATTTTCTCCCTCTACATATATTTTGTATAAATACACAAATGGCCAGTAATGCACCTGTCCTTGAATGCAGTAAATCTACGATCAGTGCCAGGGTTGCCATTTTTATACTTCACTTTCATTTAAGAAAAAAAGAAAAAAAAGTGTCATACAGAAAAACAAAGAAAATTTACAACTGAACCTTAAAAAAACAATATTTCAAAAACCTAAAGATACAATTATTCCATAGAGATGCCATTTTGAATGTGACTCAGCGCCTGTAATGTGATCTCAGGTTCTGCACTGAATTATGAGAGTTGTCAGGAGCCATATGCAGGTTCCCATTGACATGGATGTAAAGAAGAACATTTCTTGCTGCACACTGAAAAGGAAAGGCCATTCTTAATATGACCAGAAAAATAAACTTGTTAAAGGTAGTGAACTCTTGGAAGTTTACATTTTCAACTGACAATTCCTATTTTTTATCATAATGACAGGGATTTTTCCTATTCTTGTCCTTACATACAAGTTTAAGAACGACTACAAAGACTTAGAATCTAAGTTTAGACGTAGGGGAGCAGAAATGGTGCTGGCCATTGAGAATTACACCCCTACGGACCACAGGAAGACTCCAGGACGGTGCAATGATATACAGAAAGTGATCGTGGAAGCTTTGCAAGAAGTAAGATTCCGCCTGACACAGCCAAGGGATCCAATGAAAGAACGTATACAGCACAAGAAGTTCCTTCTGAAATTTGTATATGAATTTATAGTTACCGAGACAAAAGCAGAAGCTAAAAAACAGGAATATGAGAGGCTGAAAGCTCTGGCAGATAAAAGATTGTTTAAAAGGTTTCCGTATGATAACTAAAACACACTTTTATGGTTCTCGTGTATGAAGACCACTGCAGAAAAAAAAAAAAAAGAAAAGTAGGAGGTGATCAAAGTTATCAAATTGGAGCTTCCCCAATGCTGACATAAAGCTTTGCTAACTGTCTTCCAGAAACAGCTAAATACATAATAAAAGTTACTACTAGTTCCCACCAGTGCTTCTTATGTAGAGCTACCCCCGCAGGGGCTGCTTGTATCTTGCCCAGCCTTCCCCCTAGATCTTCTCCCACAGCCAAGCACACCACATTTCTTATACCAGGTGCACACAACGTTCACTCATTACTCCAATCATCAGTCTGGGGGTTCCAGCTTCTCTGTTGTCTTTATTTCATTTTTGGAACTGGGAAAGGGAAGGGATATAATAGGATACTCCGAATCAAACTATGACAATTGAGGACAGCTTATCTGTGGGCTTTCCTTAGTGAATCTGTGTAGCCAACTGTACAAACATGGAGCAAAGCACCCCGCCCCCATAGTAAAACACTCCCTACACACAGTTAACCCTTTGATCGCCCCTCACATTAACCCCTGCATGCCCAGTGCCATTAGCACACTGTCAGTGCTTTTTTTAGTAGTGATCACTGTATTGGTGTCACTGGGGAAGTCGCTGATCGCCACCATTACTAGTAAAAAAAAAAGAAAATCCCAATATCCATACCGCTATTTGAAAACGCTAAAACATTCACATAGACCAATTAATTTCCACGTATTGGAATTTTTTTAAGCAAAGACATGTCACAGAATACATTTTAGCATGAATTTATGACAGAATTTGATTTTTTTAAATTTTTTTACTGAACATGTTTAATAGCAAAAAGTAAAAAAAAATGTTTCTCAAAATTGTCGGCCTTTTTTTTATAGCGCAAAAAAAAATACACAGGTGATCAAATACCACTGAAAGAAAGCTCAATTGTAGGAAAAAAGGACATAAATTTAGTTAAAGTAATGCAGCGCCATAACGCCAAAAATGGCCTGGTCAGGAAGGGGAGGGGATACTCTGGAGGGGGAGGGGTTAAGCAGGAGACCACGCTATACTAAACTAAACTACATACATACTACAAACCTACCTAAGGGGGCGCTACACTTACACAAAAAGCCTAGGTATTCCATCATATGACCACTGATTTCACAAATACATCCCCATCCCCCTCTGAGTAATTGCTACATTAATAAAAAAAAAAAAAAAAAAAAAAACCCAGCTAATCTAAATATCCCTTTTACTCACCTAAATCCATGGTCATGTGATGTACTGAGCACTGAGTCTGTTGTCATCAAGACTGAAAAATAGTGGGAGGGTCCTCATTCAGGTGGTCTCTCACTGGGTGATGATGATGCTTCCTATTGGCTGTCCAGCAAGGGGGGCTCAAAAGACAGCGAGCCGGGCTGCGGCCGGTGTGAATGGAAATGCTGGATTGCTGGCGAAGCCCAGCGGTGGGTGGGAGACTCAAGCAAGTGATCTGATTTGAAAGCCTTAAAAGAAAAAAAAATTAATTTGGATTGGGTAATGGTCAGAGGGAAGGACTTAAGGGGTTTCCAGTGGAAGTAATCTTCAGTAATGCTGCCATAACGCTTCCATTTCTTCCCTAAAAATATGGGAGCCTTTCCTCATCTCCTCTAAACATTCTGTTTATGGCAGGGCCGGATCTAGCCAGTATGATATGGAGGAGCAGTAATAAATGTCAGGGGGGCAGAGGGTATGAGGTCTGCAGGGCAGTGTACACAAACAGGAATGAATAGCGGAGTGTACAGGTCAGAGGACGGGGGTTAGCAGAGCAGAGGTCAGGAATCAGCAGTTTGGAGGGTGGGGTACCGATGGACTTCTGTACAACCAGCTTCTAGGAACATTTCCACCCGATCAGCACCGCCAGTTATAGCCGGCAGCACTGATCAGTACTAAGTGATAAGTATCTCCGATGTCAGAACACAATACCTCAGCGGGAGTGATTTCCGCATCCACGTGGGATCCCCGATGTTGAACAAAAAATGACTGATGTATAGACTGCCTTACTGAGTGTCACTCAGTGTCCCCAGAGTGCCACCACTTTACACCAGAGTCTTGCAGAGTGTCCCCTTACATCAGATTCTGGTATAGTCCCCTTCTTACATCAGAGTCTTGCAGAGTGCCCCCTTACATCAGATTCTGGTATAGTCCCCTTCTTACACCAGAGTCTGGCATAGTGTCCCCTTACATCAGATTCTGGTATAGTCCCCTTCTTACATCAGAGTCTTGCAGAGTGCCCCCTTACATCAGATTCTGGTATAGTCCCCTTCTTACACCAGAGTCTGGCATAGTGTCCCCTTACATCAGATTCTGGTATAGTCCCCTTCTTACATCAGAGTCTTGCAGAGTGCCCCCTTACATCGGATTCTGGTATAGTCCCCTTCTTACATCAGAGTCTGGCATAGTGTCCCCTTACATCAGATTCTGGTATAGTCCCCTTCTTACATCAGAGTCTTGCAGAGTGCCCCCTTACATCGGATTCTGGTATAGTCCCCTTCTTACACCAGAGTCTGGCATAGTGTCCCCTTACATCAGATTCTGGTATAGTCCATTCTTACATCAGAGTCTGGCAGAGTGTCCCCTTACATCAGATTCTGGTATAATCCCCTTCTTACATCAGAGTCAGAGGAGGGAGAAAGATGGGAAAGAGAAGGAGGGGGAGGGAGAAAGATGGGGGAGAGAAGGAGGGGGGAGGGAGAAAGATGGGGGAGAGAAGGGAGGGAGATGGGCTCAGCTCTCTCACCCCAGGCTTTTCAGGTGGCTCAGGCAGTCTTCAGTCTTGCAGCCACCATGTAGTTGCCAGCTATAGAGCTTCAAGTTTCCCGCCCACACATCTTCTCAAGTACAGCACTGGTTGAGAATTGCAGTGTGGGCGGGGCATCCATGAGGAAAGGGGCGGGGTAGATACAAGGACAGGGGTGGGACAGACACAAGGAGAGGGGTGGGGCATACATGAGGAGAGGGGTGGGGCAGTCACAAGGAGAGGAGTGGGAGGAGGAGGAAGTGCACATTGATCTCTCCTATCCCGTCCATGCAGAGAAGGGGAGGGGAGTGTGCTGGTTGGGCTCCGGCACAGACACTGGACTTGATAGATGCAGCCAACCGCTGCACAAAGCTTCATCTGATGGACATCATCCACAGCTTGCCTGGGTGGGCACAACTGATATCTGGGGGGTATCACCCACCCCAGCACCCCCCTAGATCCGGCCATGGTTTATGGTGCTACTACAATATCTTACTGTCTGCTGTTGATCCACCTTTTTATCAGCCATGAGCCAAACTCACTTCCTGTGATATGTGAAAGGTTGTAGAATCTCTGTAATTATAAATAACTGTTCATTAAATGACCTCTCATCCTGACCGCTGCCTACAGCTATTTCCTTTTGTTAAAAACGTATAATATAAAGCATTGGATCCCATAATATAGGGCGGGTATCCAAATGTATGCTGTCTGCTGTTAGGGGTATAGATGAAATTAGTCATTACTTTTATGGGAAGTACACATTTTCCTTTGTCTACCCAAATCTGTGCGTACAATTACAAATAATAATCCGTCACCGTGCACATAATTCTGTGAACATGGGAACTAAAGAAAAAGGCATATTGACACACAGTAAGCTGACTACCAAAATCCACCATGAAAATATTACTAATAATAGTAACAACAACAACAACAAAAAAATAATAATAATAAAATTATTATTTAAAATATAATTTACAGTAATATTTGTAACAACAAAATTAATAACAATAACAGCAAAAGAAAAAAATAATGATTATTATTATTCGCAATATATTTAACAACAATATTTTACCAACAAAAATAATATTAGTAAAAATAATATCACAACAGAAACAACAACAATAATAATAACGCAAACCAAGGACTTTGTTCTATCAGACTTGCTGTCCAGCAAACTCCCAGTCAGTTTAAACATCAGCTATTTCTCTTGTCACAGGCAATGAAAAAAACACTCCAGAATGGAGAATGATTTTTTTTTTACAAGGAACTCTCCATTTTTTATTATTATTTTTTTTTTAATCATAGGTTTTGATTTTTACCTTACTGTGTGCCAATAAACCACTTTTTTTATTTTTTCACGTTCACAGAATTAGTCAATACACTATTGTACATTGCATGAAAATTTGGACCACATCTTTTGGAGTCCCAGAGAAATTGCAAGCCATTGGTGTGAGATGTAACATTTATAAATACCTGAATGATGGAAGTTAGTATAACGTCACCTCACTCACTAAGCTAAGTAAAAAATCCTCTCAAAGTGAACATTGGGGGTGATTTACTAAAACTGGAGAGTGCGAGATCTGGTGCAGCTCTGCATATAAACCAATCAGCTTCCAGGTTTTAATGTCAAAGCTTAAGGCGGAGCTCCAGTCAAACTAAAAACTGTAAAAAACAGCCACTCATCTGTCCCTCGATCCAGCAATGTCCTCACTGGAGCAGTCCTTACTGGCTGTCCTCGCTTCCCGGTGCCGGCATCCCAAGTGTGAGTGTTTTTACATTCAGGAACAAGCAACATAAAGTACATAAAATGTTTTACTAACCAACTATATACAGTACAGTAAGTTACAGGTGGAAACTAGGGCATACTCCCAATTGTAGTGGGCACGGAGTAATGGCCACACACAGTGCCTACAATGCACAAGTTCTTCCAGCCCGAGGGAGAACAGACGTAGTCGGGATTGTTATAATAAACCGTATCTCACCAGTTACACGAGTTCCGGATGCTTCTGGCCATGCAGTGATGTGGGATTGCTGACAGGTTCAACGGACAGTAGGTGGCAGCATGTGGGGAGCAGCAAGATGGTCGCCTACCAGTTTCCAGGACCAGTGTGGAGTAGAATCAGTTGTAAGGTATGTCACGCTGCCTCCATTCGTAAGTATGAGTTGTACATAAGTAGAATGTTCGTAACTCGTGGACTACCTGTACTCAGAGTCAATGTCATTTAGCCCTCTGGGTTAGAGCATACTAAGTGTGTCTGATACAACACATACATCCTTCTGAGTCGGGAACAATGGTAAAATATAGCAGCCAGACAGACAGGAGCTGGATGACTGGGGCAGGTTTTGACATCCCGGATGGTACTCGGGGACTTACAGTTGTGTCCAAAATTATTCAACCCCCACTGAAATTGAGTGTTTTGGCCAGTTTGACATTGCTTTTGATCATTCAGTCATCTTGCTTACATTTACATTAAAGAGGCACTTGTAGGTCAGACAAATATAACATAACAGTTATAATGAAATAACCACAAATGTCTTTTCTGTGCTCACAGCATTATCAGTTTTATTCAACCCCCAAGTGACATTCAATCTTAGTACTTAGTACAGCATCCTTTTACAGTTATAACAGCTTTTAAACGTGAAGCATAGCTTGACACAAGTGTCTTGCAGCGATCTACGGGTATCTTCGCCCATTCTTCATGGGCAAAGGCCTCCAGTTCAGTCACATTCTTAGGCTTGCGCACTGCAACTGCTTTCTTTAAGTCCCACCAGAGGTTCTCAATCGGATTTAAGTCTGGTGACTGCGATGGCCACTCCAAAATGTTCCAGCCTTTCCTCTGCAACCATGCTCTAGTGGACTTGGAGGTATGCTTGGGATCATTGTCCTGTTGAAAGGTCCAACGTCTCCCAAGCCTCAGGTGTGTGACGGACTGCATCACGTTTCCATCCAATATCTCCTGGTACTGAAGAGAATTCATGGTACCTTGCACACGCTGAAGCTTCCCTGTACCTGCAGAAGCAAAACAGCCCCAAAGCATGATTGACCCTCCACCATGCTTCACAGTAGGCAAGGTGTTCTTTTCATCATAGGCCTTGTTCTTCCTCCTCCAAACATAGCGTTGATCCATGGGCCCAAACAGTTCTAATTTTGTTTCATCAGTCCACAGAACACTATCCCACAACTTTTGTGGTTTGTCCACATGGCTTTTGGCATATTGCAGTCGACTCTTCTTATTCTTTGGAGACAGCAAGGGGGTACGCCTGGGAGTTCTGGCACGGAGGCCTTCATTACGCAGTGTGCGTCTTATTGTCTGGGCTGAAACTTCTGTACCCACATCTGACAAATCTTTTCTCAGTTCCTCAGCAGTCACACGGGGACTTCTCTCCACTCTACGCTTCAGGTAGCGCACAGCAGTCGAAGTCAGCATCTTCTTTCTGCCACGACCAGGTAGCGTTTCAACAGTGCCCTTTGCCTTGAATTTGCGAATGATGCTTCCTAAGGTGTCTCTTGGTATGTTTAACATCTTTGCAATCTTCTTATAGCCATTGCCCTTCCTGTGAAGAGAAATCACCTCTTCTCTTGTCTTCCTGGACCATTCTCTTGCCTTCACCATGTTTGTAACCACACCAGTAAATGTCTAGAAGGAGCTGAGTATCACAGTCATTTTAAAGCTGCCTAATTGGTGCTTATTATGCTTGATTGCTGCTCGGTGACATCCACAGGTGTTTTCAATACCTGATGGAAAGCACCTGTATGAACCTCTGTTCTTCAGAGTGGTAGTCTTTAAGGGGTTGAATAATTGTGGCAATGAAGAAACCACATAAGAACCATTTACTACTGTATTACATAAACAATTGATGTCATTTTAGTTGCATTTGGGTAGTTACAACGTCCTTGTAGGATTTGATTCTGAATACAATTCCAAATGTACACTATAGTCCCTAAACCCCTTTACAGCATTGGGGGTTGAATAATTTTGGACACAACTGTATGTATTTATTGTCCTCCACCACACATCCTGGAGCCCACTGAAGTTCAGGGTTGGCCTGGGAACCTAGGCTGTGGGTCTCGGGAGTGGGCCTTTACATATGTGCACATTGTGTGCTGTCAAAGGAGAGATGCAGTAAGCTGATGAAAAGGAGACAAGTTCTGCTTTCTTGCCTTGAAATGCTATGTAGTACTGTAAGCATCAAGAAGAACGTGTCCCTGGGTTTGCTGCATAAAGAGCTTTCTTTTCAGAAAATGCAATGGTGTGGAGTGCTATATTAATATGGCTTGTGGATACCTAACCTGCCCCTAAGAGGCGACCTCCTAACGTGTGTCCAGAGGGTAGACTGTTTAGTCTTTCAGGTACAAGCCTAACAGTCCTGCAACTGGGAAGTCATATCCCTCTGGAGAGATCTACATGGAGGAACTTCTTCCAGACTACGTTGTTGAAACCCCTATCCAATTGGTCCAAGGAGATTCTTTCATGTCTAAGTCTGTACTAAATAAAGAAAGCCCTGTCTATTTGTTTGTATATTCTGTCTGTTTGGTTTGTCATGTGACTGCCAAAAGCAATGGTATCTGCCGAAACAACAATATATAGGATTCAACAGACTGAAATCTGATTGTTTGTTGCTAACACAGCATGCATCTTCCACAGACTTCAATTCCAGAGACAGTAAACAGTCCTTGAGCTTGGGGGGGGGGGGGGTTAGGGTCTATTAAGGGAATTTAACGTGGATGAGATAAGTGGTGTATGGGATGGCTAATGGAACTGCAATTGAGGACAACTTCCTGGAACTATGTACAAGTCTTTTAGACAAACAATCCTCTTCTTGGAGAGCTCTCCAGTGTCTCCTGGTGTACCACCCCAGACCCCACATAAACCTCCTCTATCCATCTGTCTGAAGGAATCCCTGGACATGGGATCCTGTGCCTGCCACTTTGATGTGAAACAGTCCTGGGCAAGGAGCTAATCCAGTTTCCCACCAGAGTGCTTCTTTCCCCTCAACTGGCCTGGGGGGTGTAGGATTACTCACCTATGTCTATGAGCTGGTGGGTTGATAGCTGCTTCCAGGCCTTCCACTGGGCCAGCTACTTCCCTGCTGCACAGGTGGACTTCTCTCTGGGGGCTGATGAGGTCTGAGCTTTCCTCCTCTCCGGCACCACTTCCTGGAGGTGAGCCCTTTCCCAACTGGGCCCCCTCCCAGGCTTCTGCACCTCATCCTTCTCACTCCATCTTCCCTCAAACTTTCCTGCTGCTCAACAGACTCAGACACTCTTAAGTGCTGTTCTGACCCCATGCCAAGACTCCTGTTTAGTATTGGCCAGGATCCCTTGAGAGTGCAGACTGTCTTCTCCTCACCCCTGTCCACAGAGCTCTAGAGACTCCTCCAAGTCTCTAGATCAGTCAGAGGTATAAGTGAGCTGCTCTGCAGAGCCTCTCAGCCCTGACCCAAATTTGACCCTGCTAACTATCACACCAGGCCACTACTCAGCCTCTAACAAGAAATTAAACTCTAGCTCTCCCTAGCTAACTAGGAGGGTGCTACAAACATAATATCAGTAGGCAAGTTCTGAGGGATTAAGGTCATAAGACCAGGCTGGAGAGGTGGTAATTATGTGCATAGAAAGTCAAAACAAGAATTCAAGTGGCTATAAGAGTTGGACACCAGAGCATTTTTTTCAGTGGGAACAAGGGGGAACATAGTTCAAGTGCCTCCCCCACTGAAAGTATGTAATGACAAGGGATGGTGGGGTGTGCTGGAGGGGCTATTGTTGCTGGGGGGAATCTATTATTGTGTGAGGGAGGCTATTGTTTCTGGTTTAATTTTGCTGGTGGGGTATCTTTTGTTGCTGGGGGGGGGTCTTATGTGGCTGGTGGGGTCAATTGCTGTTGGCAGGGATCTGTTGTTGATGGCTTCTGGAGGGTCTATTGTTGCTGGCTGCTAGGAGATTCATTGTCCTTGGCTGGGTTCTATTGTTACTGGGGTGGATCAAGGGACAGTGCATGGAGGTGGATAGGGGGTAGAATCAGGGGATGGTGCTTAGAGGTGAGTAGGGGGGAGAACCAAGTGATGGTGCTTGGAGGTGGGTAGAGGGGTAGAACCAAGGGACTGTGCTTGGAGGTGGGTAGGGGGGTAGAACCAAGGGACGGTGCTTGGAGGTGGGTAGGGGGGGTGAAAACAAGAAGTGACTCAGAAGTGGGGGGTACCTGCACCCATTCTTTGAAAAGAAAACCCTTTAGACACAATGGTCTCTAAAGGGACTGAATACCAAAACTGAACATTTTGCATTAAAATAAATACGGAAGTTTACAGTAACTTTATATACATTTTTATAAATTGTCATATATATGAGAAATGCGCTATAAAAAGCACATATCCTCTAACAGGTCTAACCTATTAGCCAGCAGCCAAAAGGAATACACACCCTGGTATTCACAAAGTGAACACAAAAATATCAGCACTAGTTAGTGAAACCTCTCAAATATCAAAGTGATTATATCCAATTCCCTTCACATACAATGTAGTGTAATACTTAGATGAATATAACATATATGATATGATGACATTCAAAGATCTCAATAGTGAAGTCTGTGATCAACAAATTATCCTTTATATTCACCAAAGTCTTCAACTCTCAGAAAATATTCCACCAGTGTGCTCTGTGGGCTTTGGGAAAAAAATAAAGGATCCCCAGAATGTACTGACCCCTATAATTACAGTAAGTGGGTCAAACAATGCTTTTTCACCATAGGGTTTGATTAAACAGATACTCATGTCGGCCTCTTCTCCTAGATTTATCTGGGTACTCTTTAGGTAGGATTCCCCACATTGCTACTCTCAATTCAACAAATCCATTCTCTTGGCAGATGTAGAAAAATCGGTTTATTATTCAAGTTTCATAAGACTTCCCCACAGGTAAGTGTACATGGTCCAGGATGTCCCACCAGGATTTCTCCATGTATATAAAAAGACCTTTCAGGTGCAGAATAAAAAAATTAGTTTTGTTTCATTTCATTTTGATTCCTATTTAACCAATAGGGGACTGCCCCCAGTACATATAATGTGACAAGGCGGCCCCTGTGCGCAGGATCACGTATATAAACGTGATCCTGCATTTCCGGGTAGAGGGCGCACGCGAGCTGATTGCAGCCCCGGGAGTCAATCACCGGGTCCCGACGGGTTATTGCCCGCCGGAGCCCAGTGATTGCTACAAACACCGACAGGGAGGACAACTGCATTGTTTACAATGCAGCTCTCCTCCCTGTCAGTTTGGCACACTGCTCGGGATGGCTGAGCACACCCCCCCCCTAGTAAAACACTCCAACACTCCCATCACACAATTAACCCTTTGATTGCCTCTCATTGTTAACCCCTTCCTCCCCAGTCCCATTAGTACAGTGTCAGTGCTTTTCTTTAGCACTGATCACTGTATTGATGTCACTGGGGATGTCAGTGATCCCAAGTCAGTTCCCCCCCAGTGTCAAAATATCCACTGCAGTCCCTTCATAAGTCGCTGATCGCCACTATTATTAGTATTTAAAAAACAAAATCCAGAATCTATACCGCCATTTGTAGACGCTTTAACTTTCACATAAACCAATTAATTTATACGTATTGGGATTTTTTTAGTAAAGACACGGAGCAGAATACATTTTGACCGAAAATTTATTATGAAATTAGATTTTTTCAATTTTTTTACTGGACATGTTTTATAGCAAAAAGTCCAAAATGTTTTTTTCTCAAAATTGTCGGGCTTTTTTTTTATACCGCATAAAATAAAAAATGCACAGGTGATCAAATACCACCAAAAGAAAGCCCAATTCATGGGGAAAAAAGGACATAAATTTAATTTGGGTACAGCGTTGCATGACCGCGCAATTGTCAGTTAAAGTAACACAACTCCTTAACACAACCGCTTCTGAAACGGCTTCCTGACCACCCTATTGCAGAAATACTGCTACAGGGCGGCACGGGTTCTCAAAATCATGTATATATATGTGATTCGCGCTCCCATGGTTTTCACGCTCCTCCAAGATGGCGTCAGATTGCCTGTCAGTACATCAGTCATCACATTTAACCCCTTGATTGCCAGGAACACTCTCATACACAATAAAACTCCATTGCTAGTAAAGTGTCTGAACAGATCAAGATCAATATCTTTGATCAGATCAGCACTATACCAGCGTTCACATTAGTATAGTGTCCCCAAAAACGCAGCATTAGCGGGATCAGCCCCGGCACCTGCCAACACCTGCGTTTAGCCCCTACGCTTACCCCCCCTCTTCTCTCCCAGCAAATGCAGTGTCAGTAGGTCACTGTCACTTCTTGATACATTGCACACAAAACCGCAGTGTTGGCAGAATGTAGCCTGATCTCTGCTTGCATTTGCCGGTAAATTTTGATGATTCTCATATGCAGCAGAGTGCCAGTACTAGTGCCACGCTACCTTTGGTGAACTTGCGAGCACCAGCGGCCTAGTACATCCTGGTATTTCGCATACCAGCACTGCAGTATCACTTGGTGGCTTGGTGACTCCCACAAGTGCAGTACAAACTGGTGCGGTGGCGAGCACAAGTATTGTCCTGCAACCACCAAGAATTTGCACACAGGCCCGCAGAGCCCCTATTATCCTTCTGGATGTGCTTGCAAATCCTGATTGGCAGCCCACAAATTCTGCAGCACCCGTACTTCCCCCATTCACTGCCCAACCTAGAATTCAGGTGGAAACAGCATATTTACCTCCTCCCTTTGATTTTTGGAGCTGCTTTTCACGGAAGATCTGTATGCATTGATTGTGGATCAAAGCAATTTATATGCACAACAATTTATCACCGCCAACCCAAATTCAAACCTTGCCAGACCATTCGCATGGAAACCCATTACGGTTTCCGAATTAAACTTTTGGGGGGCCTAACCCTCGACATGTGCATAAAAAAATAAATTGCATTTGTATTGGTCCACAGACCCGATTCATCACATGCCCGTCTGCTCTGCTGCCATGGCCAGGCATAGATATGAGAGTATATAATATGTTTTATGCATTTTAACAACAATACACTCTGTCATCCTCGGGGTGACCCTGAATTTGACCGGCTCCACAAAATTCAGCCCCTCGCAAATCACCTTAACCAAAAATTTGCAGATGTCTATACTCCCCAGCAAAACATCTGCGTTGATGAGCCCCTCACTAATTTTTCTGGTCGCCTTTCATTCAAACAATTTCTCCCCAGCAAGCGTGCCAGATATGGGGCCAAGATGTATAAGACCTGTGAGAGGACATCAGGCTATACTATAAGTTTTGGATTCACAAGGGAAAAGAGCCCCCCCGGATGCCCAGACTACATGGGGAGTAGTGGCAAGATAGTTTGGGACTTGGTATCATCCTTTTTCCATATGGGGTACCACTTATACGTGGACAATTTTTTTTCAAGTGTGCCACTATTTAGACATTTGTACAATCTTGGAATTGGCACATGTGGCACCATGTGACCTAATGCCCACTATTAGAAGTGGGTGGATGCAGGGCGGTATATTCTAATGGAGGGCATACTACACACTTTTTCTGGCAGAGATTTCTTCTCTTTTTTTCATTCAGCCCACAGGCTGCATGCAAAAAAAAAAGAACATAGTATATATACCCAACAAGGACCAGCGACATACTGGTACATCACTGGACTTGCTTATACCAGGATGATGCCTAAGGCTGCAAGCATCATCCTGGTATTGTTTTTTTCAGCCATCGATTGGATTTCATGTAAAAGCAATCCTAGTGGCTAATTAGCTACAGGATTGCTTTTACAAGCAGTGAGAGATGATGCCCCCCCTCTCCCGTTGCCTTCCACAGCCTTTTCGGGCAGTCCCGTGCCATCAGGGGAACCTGAGAATGCAGCCGGTGTTTCTGCCAGCTGACCATAGAGCTGATTGGAGACCGGAATGGTGCCAATCATCTCTATAGTCTAAGAAAGCTACCAGCATTTCATCACTTCAATTTTACAATTTAAACAGCGCCATTTGTAAATTGGGAAAGCATCTGATTACACCGTTATTGGTGAGATTAGATAATGTAAGGACAAAGGAGATATCCAGAGTCTGATAGACCCCAGAATCCTAAAAAAAGAATATATGACAATACCCATTGAAGGTATAGGGGATATTTGCATTCCCTGTGATAGCATTAAAAGTGATCAAAAAAATGAAAGGTACAGTGTAAAAAAAGTAAAAAAAAAATCAAAATAACTTTAAAAAAAAGCACCCTCGCCCCCCCGCGCACGCTTGCACCTGTATGTGCGAGCGTTGACCCTGTGCCAGTATGTAAACAGCGGTTGCACCATGCATGTGAGGTATTGCCGCGAACGTCAGATCAAGGGCAGTAATTCTGGCACTAGACCTCCTCTGTAAATTTAAAATGGTAGCTTGTAAAGGCTTTTAAAGTGTTGCCTATGGATATTAAAAATGTATGCAGTTTGTTGCCACTGCATGGGGCATGCGCAGTTTTAAAGCATGTTATGGGGCTCATGGGCATCCGGCACCTAAGATGGCTGCTTGCTAGCACAGCTCCACTGCCTCACTGCTACAGCAGCGAGTTTTAGGAGCGACCAGAGGACTCCAACATAAATCGCTAAGAGGTATAACTCCCCGACACCCTCCAACATCATGCCCAGAAGAAGAAAGTCCTCTGGTCACCCTCAGCGGCTCACAGACGTTTACCTGGCCCTGTATACAAGGAGCCAAAATGATGCCAGCACCTCACAGCACAGAGGCTCCATTACTGATCCAGCCACACACAGCTATACTCCGGACCCCAGGCTCCTGGTTTCCCTGTATGATGGAGATCCAGCTGAGTCCTCTCCTCCTCTATCCCCCACATACAGAAGTCCTGCCAAATCTAGACCAAGAATAGAAGGCCCTGTAATTCCAGATCCTAATTCCTCAGATGCCATTCCTATTCCTACATTACAATTACAATCCGCAATTGAGGAATTTCCAGCTTCAGATCAACCCTTGTCAGAACTGGCGATGAAAAATATGTTGTTCTCATTAAGGCAAACCTTACATAGCGACATTTCAAATATAATATCTCCTATCTCAAACGCCATAACGGATCACTCCAAACGTATACACCACATTGAAAACAAAATGGCTGCAATGTTCACAGTCTATAACACAGTAGTTGACACACACACAGATCATGAATCTGAAATCCTCCAAATGAAAAATAAAATAGCGGACTTAGAAGACCGCTCCAGAAGAAACAACATAAAAATACACAGAATCTCTGAATCAATCACCAACGACGCCCTTCTACCAACAATTGATCAAGCATCTAATCCCTTCAATCAACATGATTGAAATTGCAGTTGACAGAGCACATAGAATACCAAAACCCTCATTTTTACCAGCATCCACCCCAAGAGACGTACTAATCTGGGTTCACTTCTACCATATTACCAAATTAAATAAAAAATAATGGCGGCTGCCAGAAACCCCGCAGCCCTCCTTGCATCTCATAAAGGAATTAAACTATATGCGGACCTCTCCAAAGAAACCCTCCTTAACAGGAAGAAATTAATCTCGATCATCAAAGCTCTCAGAAACAACGGTATAAGTTACCAATGGGGCTTTCTAACCAAACTCATAGTCAGACACCAAGGCAGATCATTCGCTATCAAAAATATAGATGACAGCATAAATCTCCTCAATGAATGGAATATAGTCCCAGTCGAAGACCGTAGGATTGACCGTAACCAGCCCCACCAAATGGAGGGTGAATGGACCTGAACGCTATCTTCAAGCAAGTCGGAGTCCCAAGCAATTCATCCCAATCCGCTGCTGTAGAGATTAGGCCTATCTCTAACTACAGCTCTGTTTACTTCTTTGTGGACATTTCTAAATGACAACTACTTGTTCTCGAATATTTCCTCACGCCCCACTATGTCAGTAGTCACTCCAGACCACCCATGTTTCTTGCACCGTTGGCAAGTTTTTTTAACCTGCAGTTTTTCTTGTTCTTCTTACTACCCTTATCCAGTCTTCAATACTCCGTCACCACCCTAAACTTCCTTGACAAATAGCTTCACAAGACCAGCATACGAGTACCAACTTTCCGCACATAGAATCTCAACACCGGTTCACAATACCACCACAAGCTTCACGCAGCACTGTTCAAACATCTGTAAATCTTACACCAACCTGCTCAACTACTTTGTGCAGATATAATTCATCTCAGACCCATCTAACCAGACCACCATCACAAGATGATTAACATAGCCTCACTGAATGTGAGAGGACTTAACTCTCCTTTAAAAAGGTCTTTCCTAAACAAGGAACTAGCCGCCCTTTATACTGACATCATCTTTGTACTGGAGACCCACTTTGCTTTATCTAAGACACCGTCCTTCCACCTCAAAACTTTCACAACACGATTCTTAGCTTCCCACCACAAAAAAACAAAGACTCACTCCACTTTCAACTCCATTCAGAATATGCTGACCCTTCCGGCCGCTTCCACATTCTAGTGGGACTGATAGAAAATAACCTCTTCACATTGGTAAATGTATATGGCCCTAATTCAAACCAACTACGATTCTACAAACAACTCATTACCAAAATATCATCAATGAAACAAGGTCAACTACTAATCGGGGGAGACTTCAACATAGTAAACAATATACAAATGGACACCTCTTCTGGAAAAGGTGTCTCAAAAAGTAGCCTTGAACAATTTCTCCAAAAGAATGACCTACAGTCATGGCCGAAATTGTTGGCACCCTTGATATTTTTCCTGAAAATCAAGTATTTCACACAAAAAAGGTATTGCATTAACACATGTTTTGCTATACACATGTTTATTCCCTTTGTATGTATTGGAACAAATATAAAACAGAGGCAGAAAAGCAAATATGACATAATGTCACACAAAACCCCAAAAATGGGCTGGACAAAAGTATTGGCACCCTTAACTTAATATTTGGTTGCACACCCTTTGGAAAACATAACTGAAATCAGTCGCTTCCTATAACCATCAATAAGCTTCTGACACCTCTCACCCGGAATTTTGGACCACTCTTCCTTTGCAAACAGCTCCAGGTCTCTCTTATTGGAAGGACACCTTTTCCCAACAGCAATTTTAAGATCTCTCCACAGGTGTTCAATGGGATTTAGATCTGGGCTCATTGCTGGCCACTTCAGAACTCTCCAGCGCTTCTTTGCCATCCATTTCTGAGTGCTTTTTGACGTATGTTTGGGGTCATTGTCCTGCTGGAAGACCCAGGATCTTGGACGCAAACCCAGCTTTCTGACACTGGGCCCTACAGTGCGACCCAAAATCCTTTGGTAATCCTCAGATTTCATGATGCCTTGCACACAGTCAAGGCACCCAGTGCCAGAGGCAGCAAAACAACCCCAAAACATCATTGAACCTCCACCATATTTTACCGTAGGTACTGTGTTTTGTTCTTTGTAGGCCTCATTCCGTTTTCGGTAAACAGTAGAATGATGTGCTTTACCGAAAAGCTCTATCTTGGTCTCATCTGTCCACAAGACGTTTTCCCAGAAGGCTTTTGGCTTACTCAAGTACATTTTGGCAAACTGTAGTCTTGCTTTTTTATGTCTCTGTGTCAGCAGTGGGGTCCTCCTGGGTCTCCTGCCATAGCGTTTCATTTCATTTAAATGTCGACGGATAGTTCGCGCTGACACTGATGCTCCCTGAGCCTGCAGGACAGCTTGAATGTCTTTGGAACATGTTTGGGGCTGCTTATCCACCATCCGGACTATTCTGCGTTGCAATCTTTCATCAATTTTCCTCATCCGTCCACGACCAGGGAGATTAGCTACAGTGCCATGGGTTGCAAACTTCTTGATAATGTTGCGCACTGTGGACAAAGGCAAATCTAGTTCTCTGGAGATGGACTTGTAACCTTGAGATTGTTGATATTTTGCCACAATTTTGGTTCTCAGGTCCTCAGACAGTTCTCGTCTCCTCTTTCTGTTGTCCATGCTTAGTGTGGCACAGACAGACACACAATGCAAAGGTTAAGTGAACGTCTCTCCTTTTTATCTGCTTTCAGGTGTGATTTCTATATTGCCCACACCTGTTACTTGCCCCAGGTGAGTTTACAGGAGCATCACATGCTTGTAACATTCTTATTTATCCGCAGTTGTGAAAGGGTGCCAATACTTTTGTCCAGCCCATTTTTGGAGGTTTGTGTGACATTATGTCGAATTTGCTTTCTTTCCTCCCTTTTTTTGTTTTGTCCCAATACACACAAAGGGAATAAACATGTGTATAGCAAAACATGTGTTAATGCAATACGTTTCGTGAGAAATACATGATTTCCTGGAGAAATATCAAGGGTGCCAACAATTTCGGCCATGACTGTATATGATATCTGGAGATGCCAACACGGCTCCAAAAGGGACTACTCATACTTCTCACCCTCCCAACTCTCATACTCCAGGATAGACTTTTTCCTCACCGACAAGTGGACACTACAACTCATTTCTTCATTTCAATAATTCTTTATTGTGTATTTCAAATAAACAGAAACAAAATCAAAATCAAATAAGGTGTGACAGTAATCAACTGAGACATCATCTTGAGGTCATGAAACATTTTCAGAAAAATATTGGCATGTTATGAGCATGCTTTATCCTGTACTTTCAGATATAATTATTTATTTAAGTCACAGTTGTCACGAAGATAGATTATGAAACATATAAATAACATAATGGAAATGCTCCGTGACACAATGACCAAGAAACTGGACCCCCACCCAGCCACCCCAGCTATGATACAAGACATGCTAGAATATATTTTACATTTGTGATTTCCTATAAGAGGAGTACCACTAATTCCAAATCTGCCAAAGTGTATTAAAGATGGAATATTTACCGGTATTAACTGCAAGCATGTTTTGATATGTAAGGTGAGTATGAAGTGTCTGTACAGTTTCAGTTATACTTGGGGAGATTGAGGATCTCCATATGCGTAGGAGTGTCAGTTTTGCAGCCAAGAATAAATGTGTTGTGAATTGTCTATAGGAAGGAGGAATATCCTCCATCCCTAGGTTCAATATGGCTAATGATGGAGAGGGTGGGATAGGCAAGCCAATAATTCGGTTGAGGATATCAAACACTGAGGGCCAGAAGCTATCCGATTTACTACATGACCAAAGAATATGGTATAAAGTTCCAGTATGTTGACATTCTCTCCAGCATAAAGGACATTGTGTAGAATGAAATTTAGGTAGCCTGTGCGGAGTAAAATACCACCTTAAGATGATTTTATGAGTTATCTCCCACAGATTAGCGCATAGTCGTGGATAATGTGTACTTTAGTGAATATGGATACTGGAACAGGCAAATGTATTCTAGGAGATGAAAGTGGATTGTTAATAGAGAGGGTAAGTGTTTTCCAAGCTCTCAAAGTCACTAAGATTGTTGGTTAGAGATTTTTTGGTTCATTTTTAAGGTAGGGATAAGCTAATAATTACACGTATAAATTCTCACATGAAATTTGTGTTTGTTGAAGCTCCTTCCATAAAGAGGTAGGTGTGTATGGGAACCAATACCACAACTGAGCCAAAATTGCAGCTATATGGTAGTCAGAGATGACTGCTAGTCCCATTCCTCCTGCGGATCTCATTTTAATCAGTTTAGTAAATGTACATCTTGCTTTTTTCCCTTCCCAGAGGAATCTGTGTAGGATAGACTGTAGAGTATGAAATAATTTCTTATTAGCTGGTATGGGTACAGAGCGAAATACATACAAAATTTGGGGTAATATCTGCATTTTAAACGCCGTTAATCTTCCGGACCATGAAAATGTGTGCTTAGTTCAAGATAAAAGACTTTTATTTAATCTAGTTTCCAAAGAAAGATAGTTAGCTTTAAATAGTTTCTGGGGACGATTGGTAAGTGTAATTCCCAAATATGTTATACCTGAATCCTGCCATATACAGTTGCAAGAAAAAGTATGTGAACCCCTTGGGATTACGTGGAGTTTTGCATGAATTGGGCATAAAATGTGCTCTGAACGTCAATTAAGTCACAACAATAGAAGAACACAGTCTGCTGAACATAATACTACACAAACATTAGATGTTGCCATGGTTTAATTGCACATAACATGTAAACATTCACAGTGCAGGGAGGAAAAAGTATGTGAACCTTTGGACTTAACTGGTTGACCCTCCTTTGGCAGCAATAACCTCAACCAAACATTTCCTGTAGTTGCAGATCAGACCTGCACAACGATCTGGAGTAATTTTGGACCACTCCTCTTCACAAAACTGTTTCAGTGTAGCAATATTCTTGGGATGTCCGGTGTGAATCGCTCTCTTAAGGTCATGCCACAGCATTTCAATCGGGTTGAGGTCAGGACTCTGACTGGGCCACTCCAGAAGGCGTATTCTGTGCTGTTGCAGCCATTGTTTTGTTGAATTACTTGTATGCTTTGGGTCATTGTCCTGTTGCATCACCCATCCTCTGCGGAGTTTCAGTTGGCGGACAGATGGTCGTACGTTTTCCTGCAAAATGTCTTGATAAACTCTGGAATTCATTTTCCTATCAATGACAACAATCCGTCCAGGCCCTGAGGCAGCAAAGCAGCCCCAAACCATGATGCTCCCTCCGCCATGTTTTACAGTGGGGATGAGGTTTGATGTTGGTGTGCTGGGCCTTTTTTTCTCCACACATAGTGTTGTGTGTTCTTCCCAAACAACTCAATCTTGGTTTCATCTGTCCACAGTATATTTTGCCAGTAGTGCTGTGGAACATCCAGGTGCTCTTTTGCAAACTTCAAACGTGCTGCAATATTCTTTTTGGACAGCAATGGCTTCCTCCGTGGTGTCCTCCCATGTACTCCATTCTTGTTTCGTGTTTTCCTTATTGTAGATGTGTCAACAAAAATGTTAGCATGTGCCAGAGATTTCTGTAGGTCTTTAGCTGACACTCTGGGATTATTCTTTACCTCATGCAGCATTCTGCGCTGTGCTCTTGCAGTCGTTTTTACAGGACGACCACGCCTAGGGAGAGTAGCAACAGTGCTAAACTTTCTCCATTTGTAGACAGTCTGTCTTACCATGGACACATGAACATCAAGGCTTTTGGAGATACTTTTGTAACCCTTTCCAGCTTCATTCAAGTCGACAATTCTTGGACGTAGGTCTTCTGAGAGCTCTTTTCTGCGAGGCACGGTTCACATCAGACAGTGCTTCTCGAAACCAGTAAACCCAGAACAGGTGTGTGTTTTTTAAGGGCAGGACAGCTGTCAACAATACACCCAATATCATCACACTGATTGGAGTCAAGGTTGGCTCACTCCTGGCTCCAATTAGCTCTGGGAGAAGTCATTAAGCTAGGGCCTCACATACTTTTTCCTCCCTACACTGTGAATGTTTACATGTTATGTGCAATTAAACCATGGCAACATCTAATGTTTGTGTAGTATTATGTTCAGCAGACTGTGTTCTTCTATTGTTGTGACTTAGATGACGTTCAGAGCACATTTTATGCCCAATTCATGCTCATACTCCACGTAATCCCAAGGGGTTCACATACTTTTTCTTGCAACTGTATAGGGGACGTCAGACTGTAATTTATCTTTATGTTTCGGAGTTACTCCTAGGTCAAGCATATGAGATTTAGCTTCATTAACTTTATAATATGATAATTTATAATACATATTGGAGAAGTAATGCAAATAAGCTGATAACATGTTTACTGCTTTTATATTGTAAACCTGTTATATCGGGGTGTTATATCAGGGTGTTATATCGGGGTGTTATATCAGGGTGTTATATCGGGGTGTTATATCAGGGTGTTATATCGGGGTGTCATATCAGGGTGTTATATATCAGGGTGTTATATATCGGGGTGTTATATATCGGGGTGTTATATTGGGGTGTTGTATTGGGGTGTTATATCGGGGTGTTATATTGGGGTGTTAAATCGGGGTGTTATATTGGGGTGTTAAATCGGGGTGTTATATTGGAGTGTTGTCTAATACCAGAGGCCAATGGCTCCATCATTAGGTTAGACATCAGTGGAGATAAGGGGTATCCCTGGCGAGTGCCATTTGTTATTTGGAAGGGTTTAGACAGCATACCAGACATTAACACCCTGGCTGATGGGAGGGGATACAAGGCTAAAATTGCCGAAAGCATGTGTCCTTGAAATCCAAATTTATTAAGTACTCTTTGAAAAAATAACCAATTCACCCTGTCAAACGCCTTCTCTGCATCTAACACCAGTAGCAGAGAGGGCGTCCGATGCTTCCAAGCCAAATTAATTAAATTAATCACTCTCCAAGTAGCATCAGAAGTCTGCCTTCTCTTGGTGAAACCTGACCAATCTTGGTGAATCAAGGCGGGCAGAATATCCACCAGTCATAACACCAACATTTGGTGTATATTTTTATATCGTTATTTAAGAGAGATATTGGCCTAAAATTAAGGGGAGTTTCAGGTGGTTTTCCTGGTTTAGGTAACGTCACTATCATAGCTCCAACATCTCTGGTGGGAAGTATGTCTTCAATGCTGCCTCACCATAGACCCTTATAAGATATGGAGATAAAGTATTTTTACATTTCTTATACTATTCCCCAATTAGTCCATCCGGACCTGGAGATTTGTTGCTGGGTGTAGTTTCTATAGTTTGGAGAACTTCAGATAAGGAAAATGGAGTATTCAAATTTTGAAGTTGTGAGCTAGAAAGTTTCAGCATCTGTATGTTGGCCAAAAAATTCTCTATACCGAGTAGGGAGGCTGATGAGTTTGAGTATCTTGGCTCAAATTGTATAAAGAACTCACTAAATAGGTCCGTAATATGTTGAGGACCATAGACTTTGTTATGAGATTTAGGATTGATTAGAAATGGTATTCTCATTGTATCATACGAGCTAGTACCCTACCCGCTTTATTACCGGAGGAGTAGAATTGCATTTTAACTCTTTTGGCCTGCTTTTCATAAATGTACAAAAGTACCAGCCGCAAATCATGCCTTACTTGAGATAGTTTAACAGTTAATTGTTGAGAAGGTGATACTTTGTTTTGATCCTCTATGGAGCGTATATCCGAGATAAGATCATCCAACCTGCGCTGTCTTTGTTTCTTTCCATTCGTACCCAGTTTAATGAAAATGCCTCAGATGTACGCTTTGTGGGCATTTCAAAGGATAAACGGGTTATCTGTGGAAGGTGAAATAATTTCAAAGCAGTCAGCCAGGTGGCTCTCAAGAAATTTTTGAGTAGCAGGATTGTGTGTAAGATATGTGTTAGCACACCACACCGTGGTCGATGTTTGTGAATATGCATCAGCCACTGTGAGAAGTATTGATGATTGGTCCAACCATGTGATATCATTCATTTTAGCTTGAGTGATTTTCGGCAGGAGCCACCTGTCTGTCAAGAATAAATCAATTCTAGAGTATGTACAATGTCTATTAGACAAAAAGGTATAATCTCATTCATTCGCATTTACACATCGCCATGCATCATATAGCTCATGAGAACACATAAAAGGCAACAGAGATGGTGTTCTAACAGAAGAAGTCATTGTGGAATCTACATGTGGATCTGGAACCATATTAAAGTCACCACAGAGAAGGATGGATCCTTACTGAATTTTCTTAATTTTCCTCATCAAGCCATTCAAAAAATGAATTTGGTGCGTATTTGGTGCATAAATAGCTACTAGTGTGAATCTAGCGTTTTATATATCACATATTAGGGTCAGAAAACGCCCTGCTGGATCTTTCAGTTCCTTGTGTAGCTGGAATGAGACAGAGTCCCTTATCGCGATCATCACTCCTCTCTTCTTCGCAGGCATGTTTGCAGTATAATAATGTTGAAAATTTGTATGGGTGCATCTAGGTGCCGACTCTTGATGAAAGTGTGTTTCCTGAACACACAAGATATCACACTGCGATTGGTCCGCCTCATTCCACAATGAAGCTCTTTTTGGTGGGATGATTCAGGCCATGTGCATTAACAGATAAAATGGTGATTGGCATGTTGGTAAATTTTGAATTTCCTGTCATTAACACTCCCCTGAGTTAAGCATGGAGACCTCTGGGAACAGGCAGTCATTGTTGCGGAGTTGGGTATATATAAAGGCCTTGTAATGGTATCTGAGTACATATCTTGTACAGCGAGGGGAGCTGGCAGTACAGTCCGATATCCTGGTCCACGGAACAACAAGAACACTAATAACTAAAAAACAATAGAAAATAAGAAACTCTTGTATAAACTGGGGGTTTTAAAAAAATCCTAGTGCACGCTTCCAATCTGGTATTATTTTGTTAGGGCTACTGAGAGGCAGTGTTTTTGGTGCTTCATTGGGAATAATATTCCAGGTTTTCAGCAGTTGCAAACCTTTGTTACACGACGTGATGACCTGAGTGGTACTATTGTTGGTGATGACAAGCTTCGTAGGATAGCCCCACTTGTACCCAATGTTGTGGTTCCAGAGGGCCTTTGTGATATTATTCAAGCCTTTATGCAGTAGTAGTGTATGCTGTGATAGATCTGTGTAACATTGAAGATCAGTATAAGTGGTGGAGCGGTGTTCCTCTTCTGTTAAAAACATTAGTTGCTCCTTTATGTGAAAAAAGTGGATGTGGAGTAATAAGTCCCTGGGTACATGTTCTGAGATGTGTGGAGGTTTGGGAATATGACATATGCTATCTATTGTAAGCTCCAAAGGGAACAAGTCTGGCATTAGAGATGAAAACATAGTAGTAGCATAGGAATGGAGTAATGCCAGTACTACTGTTTCTGGGATCCCTCTGATTTTAACATTGTTCCTCCTAGACCTGTCCTCTAGGTCTGCAAGTTTTGCCTTCAACCACACCTGTTCTTCTTCATTAGACTCATTTGCATCAATTAATTTGTTGATTGTGGAGGCGTATTCCCCCATTTTATTTTCAATGTGGTTAACTCTGTCTCCCACAGCTATAAGCTCTTTGTTAAATTTCCGCATACAAGGCATCATATCACTAAGTAAAGTGCTTCTGAGAGAAATTAACTTTTAGAGTGGTGTCTAAAATAGGTTGATTTGATGTGGGAAATTATGTAATGGTGTAACGGACTGCCTGACAGCACCTCTATCAGTCCCCTGGTAGAGCCTCCCCAGAGTGCGGAGTCTAAGCACCGGAGCACTTGTTCACCAGGGCCCCTGATGGTGGGGATGGACTTGGAGCGCTCCGGTACCAGGTCGCAACTACCAGGTATCTCCAACAGGGGTAGAGGAGTCTGACAGGGGCTCCAGAGAGCTAGGAGTCTGATGTAAGGGAGCCTAGTGATCCCTGCGGGGTGGGTGGATGGATGAGCTAAATCAGAGTCATGCAGGCTGGGTCGGTAACAAGCGGATCGGTAAGGTACAAAACGGTAGGCAAAGGATAGTCGGGTCACACGCAGGGTCAATACCAGGAGGTCAGATCTAAACAGGAACATCCAGGAGCAGAGTCAGGCAAGCCAAGGGGTCAGGACGGGAGAAGGCAACAAGGTCAAACAATCCAGATCAGAAGTACTCACACACAGGTAACAGGATACAAAGACCATTCGGCAACAAGTGTCTGTGCAGGGCTAGTTTAAATAGCCCGCCCTGCACCTGACAGGCGTAGCCTGGGTCCCAGTGCCTGCCTAGTACTGTCCAGATGACGGGTGCGCCTGGGTCCTAGTGCCCTGCCACCTATACGTCTCGGCAGACACCTACGCATGTGTAGACCCATGCGTCGCGATGGTTCCTGACAAATAGACTTCTGTGTACCAGGGTTTGAGCTCACCTCACATTGCTGCAAGTTTGAATCGTCCATCCTAATCCTGGATTTTTCAGGACTTCTGACCGATGGGGTAGAGGCTTGATATATTGTGGCCGACTCTACGTTGTCACCATAGAAGCCATTCTGATCCCTGTGTATGGAACGAGGAGTTGCTGGAGGAGAAGAGGAATGTGAGTCGACGCCATCTTGGCCATGCCACAGCTGTAGTTGGGAGAAGTATGCCGTAAGTTTCTGGGGATTGTGACAATCTTTTCGCTTTCTGGGCATGTTACATGGATGTAGGAAGACAAACCACCAAGTTGGGGTGAGTGAACCAAGCCCCTGTAAGCTGTGAGCCGCTATTGCTCTCTGCCATGTGCCATAGCTCCAGTGTTAAGCCGCCATCTTGGCTGTGGTCAAGCCACACCCCCCTTCTTATACTTACCTGAGCTTTATCTCGATCCAGCAATGTGCACAAGAGCTCTCTCAGCTCTCTCCCTCCTCATTGACTCAGATGCAGCCATTGGCTCCCGCTGCTGCCAATCACAGCCAGTGAGCAGGGAGCAGGAGGGTGAGGTCAAGCCCCGCTCTGTGGGGTTGATTTATTAAAGACAAATAGGCTGTGCACTTTGCAAAGTGCAGTCAGACTCTGAAAGTGCAGTTGCTCCAGAACTTATATATATATATATATATATATATATATATATATATATACACTGTATCTATATTTAGTTATGTTCAAAATAATATCAGTGTGTTGAAAAAAGTGAATAAAGCTCAAAATCCTTCTAATAGCTTTTATTTCCATCCACACAAATGCATTGGGAACACAACACATTTTATTCCAAATCAAAAAATGATGAAAAATATATCAAATTTGTGTTGTTCCTCTAAAGAAAATTTAAGAAAAGTGAATATTAGACGGTTCAAAAAAATCGCCGTGTTTGTATTCTTCTTTACAAACTCAAACATTCACTATATAAACTGAGAAATGTTTGAAGATTTTGCTTTCCTTTGAATGACTTCATGAATATTTGGTTGTAGTCGCACTGTTTCTGAGAACTGCTGTACATCTGTGTTGCATGGAGTCACCCAACTTCTGGCCCCTGCGATCAGGTATTCCAGCCCAGGATGATTGGACCACATTCCACAGTTCTTCTCTATTTCTTGGTTTTGCCTCAGAAATGGCATTTTGATGTCACCCCACAAGTTTTCTATTGGATGAAGATCCGGGGATTGGGCTGGCCACTCCATAACGTCCATCTTGTTGGTCTGGAACCAAGATGTTGCACGTTTACTGGTGTGTTTGGGGTCGTTGTCTTGTTGGAACACCCATTTCAAGGGCATTTCCTCTTCAGCATAAGGCAGCATGACCTCTTCAAGTATTCTGATGTATTCAAACTGATCCATGATCCCTGGTATGCGATAAATAGGCCCAACACCGTAGTATGAGAAACATCCCCATATCATGATGCTTGCACCACCATGCTTCACTGTCTTCACAGTGTACTGTGGCTTGAATTCAGTGTTTGGGGGTCGTCTGACAAACTGTCTCCGCCCACTAGACCCAAAAAGAACAATCTTACTTTCATCCGTCCACAAAATGTTGCCCCATTTCTCTTTAGGCCAGTCAATGTGCTCTTTGGCAGATTGTAACCTCTTCAGCACACGTCTTTTTCCCAACAGCGGGACTTTGCGGGGGCTTCTTGCAGATAGCTTGGCTTCACATCGGCGTCTTCTAATTGTAACAGTCCTCACAGGGAACGTCACACCTTCTTTCATCTTCCTGGAGCTGATTGTTGGCTGAGTCCGAGCCATTTTGGCTATTCTTCTATCCATTCCAATGGTAGTTTTTTGCTTTCTTCCACGTCTTTCAGGTTTTGGTTGCCATTTTAAAGCATTTGCCATCATTTTAGCTGAGCATCCGATCATTTTCTGCACTTCTTTATATGTTTTCCCCTCCAATCAACTTTTTAATCAAGGTACGCTGTTCTTCTGAACAATGTCTGGAACGACCCATTTTCCTCAGAATTTCAGAGAGAAATGCACTGTAACCAGCATGTACAACATTTGCTGCCTTCCTTCCTTAAATAAGGGCAATAATTGCCACCTGTTTTTCAAAGAATGAATGACCTCACTAATAGAACTCCACACTGCTATTATTTTGAACACGCCCCTTTCAATGAGTGATTCAATGACACAGAATCAGCAGCATGCATGTCATGACTGTTGGGTCTATTGGATTTCTATTACTCTACTACACCTGCTAGGAAATTATTTGCCATGTAGAAGTATCATTTCCACCAAAAACAGTGATTGATCCGGTTAGTGATGTCTGACTGCTATTATTTTGAACACAACTATATATATATATATATATATATATAGTTGGCAGCCCTGATCAGTATATTCTATTATGTTCTGGAAATGTCATGCTCGTTTTTATTTATTGTTCGCTTTTCATTTCATTTATCTGATTAGAGTCATAGTCTGGTGACTATGATTTTACCAGACATGATGTGCGGGCAAATCACACAAAGGCAAAAACAAAGAAAAATGTTTTGTAGTAGTGTAGTGCTACCCCCTCAGGGGCCACTGAATTTGTCTTGGGTCCCACTAAGCTCTGCATGGCCAGGCAACATGCATTTTTCCACTTGAACATTCAGAGTCAGTAAACAGCCCTTGAGCTGGTTTTTAGTTGTTTTTATTATGGGGGTAACAACTTGGATGGGGTCCAGGTGTATATGGGATGCCCGAGGAACTGTAAACTTGAGGATAACTTCTTGGCAACGTGTACACTGTACAAATATGTGGGTCCAAATAATAGCACTGTCTCTTTAAAGGAGCATTTCTCAGACACCAGATGAATCCTTCCTCTTCACCTGGCTGCACTGAGGGTATCCCTGGGCAAGAAAATCCAAGATCTAACAATGAAGTAGTCCTGGATGAGAACTAGTTGGGTCTTTCACCTGACTGCCCTCTCCATTTATCTGGCCCAGGGGGTGTAGAAGTACTCACACTGTTCTGTCCTGTCAGCTTGGTGGGTTGCTGACTGCTTTCAGGCCTTTTGACTAGTGTGGCCGAGGTACATCGGTGAACAGTAGATGACCTCTGCTTCACACCACCCAAGATGAAGGCACACATACAGTTGCAAGAAAAAGTATGTGAACCCCTTGGGATTACGTGGAGTTTTGCATGAATTGGGTATAAAATGTGCTCTGAATGTCATCTAAGTCACAACAATAGAAGAACACAGTCTGCTGAACATAATACTACACAAACATTAGATGTTGCCATGGTTTAATTGCACATAACATGTAAACATTCACAGTGCAGGGAGGAAAAAGTATGTGAACCTTTGGACTTAATAACTGGTTGACCCTCCTTTGGCAGCAATTACCTCAACCAAACGTTTCCTGTAGTTGCAGATCAGACCTGCACAATGATCTGGAGTAATTTTGGACCACTCCTCTTCACAAAACTGTTTCAGTGTAGCAATATTCTTGGGATGTCTGGTGTGAATCGCTCTCTTAAGGTCATGCCACAGCATTTCAATCGGGTTGAGGTCAGGACTCTGACTGGGCCACTCCATAAGGCGTATTCTGTGCTGTTGCAGCCATTGTTTTGTTGAATTACTTGTATGCTTTGGGTCATTGTCCTGTTGCATCACCCATCCTCTGCGGAGCTTCAGTTGGCGGACAGATGGTCGTACGTTTTCCTGCAAAATGTCTTGATAAACTCTGGAATTCATTTTCCCATCAATGACAACAATCCGTCCAGGCCCTGAGGCAGCAAAGCAGCCCCAAACCATGATGCTCCCTCCGCCATGTTTTACAGTGGGGATGAGGTTTTGATGTTGGTGTGCTGTGCCTTTTTTCTCCATACATAGTGTTGTGTGTTCTTCCCAAACAACTCAATCTTGGTTTCATCTGTCCACAGTATATTTTGCCAGTAGTGCTGTGGAACATCCAGGTGCTCTTCTGCAAACTTCAAACGTGCTGCAATATTCTTTTTGGACAGCAATGGCTTCCTCCGTGGTGTCCTCCCATGTACTCCATTCTTGTTTAATGTTTTCCTTATTGTAGATGTGTCAACAAAAATGTTAGCATGTGACAGAGATTTCTGTAGGTCTTTAGCTGACACTCTGGAATTCTTCTTTACCTCATGCAGCATTCTGCGCTGTGCTCTTGCAGTCATTTTTACAGGATGACCACGCCTAGGGAGAGTAGCAACAGTGCTAACCTTTCTCCATTTGTAGACAGTCTGTCTTACTGTGGACACATGAACATCAAGGCTTTTGGAGAGACTTTTGTAACCCTTTCCAGCTTCATGCAAGTCAACAATTCTTGATCGTAGGTCTTCTGAGAGCTCTTTTCTGCGAGGCATGGTTCACATCAGACAGTGCTTCTTGAAACCAGTAAACCCAAAACTGGTGTGTGTTTTTTAAGGGCAGGACAGCTGTCAGCAACACATCCAATATCATCACACTGATTGGAGTCAAGGTTGGCTCACTCCTGGCTCCAATTAGCTCTGGGAGAAGCCATTAAGCTAGGGTCTCACATACTTTTTCCTCCCTGCACTGTGAATGTTTACATGTTATGTGCAATTAAACCATGGCAACATCTAATGTTTGTGTAGTATTATGTTCAGCAGACTGTGTTCTTCTATTGTTGTGACTTAGATGACGTTCAGAGCACATTTTATGCCCAATTCATGCAAAACTCCACGTAATCCCAAGGGGTTCACATACTTTTTCTTGCAACTGTATGCAGGAGCCCATGGGGGTTCCCATGGAGGTCCCCCTTATCTGGCAATAACTGGTTCCTAAAAATTGAAAGCAGTTGTGGATGAGAGCAAATTCAAGTAGTTCCAAGATAAATTCATTTTGAGCTCCCATTTCGGGATAATTGGACTCTAGGAAACGAATCGTTGCTCCCAGTCCACATTGATGGGGAATGGAAGTATAAAGCGACTCAACATCAATACCCACAAGTATAGTACCTACTTGAACTTCCACATGGTTTAATTTGATGAGAACGTCCCTAGTGTCCTGAACATATGATGGTAGGATTATCACCATCGATTAAGACATCCTTCCTATGCGCTCCAGGGTGCCCTTAATGGCCGATATAATGGGCCTTCCAGGGGGATTATTTACATGTTTATGTACCTTGGGAATGATGTATATTGCAGGATCCTTCTTGGTTATCAAGCCCACACCATGTGCCCAGGACAGTTTTTCATTAAGGGACATGACCAATGATAGAAAAGGGTTGCTAGATAGTTTAACATAGGTTGTGGTATCGCCTAATTGTTGCTTAATTTCCAGTTCATATGCTGTTTCTGATAGCAACAACACATTTCCCTCTTTAGCTCTAGGTTTTATTACTAGGTTGGGTGTCTCCCTGAGTCCCTTAAGAGCCAATCTTTCATCCCAGCTCATCTGGCTAAGTATCCAATCCAAGAACAAGGGACTGACTAACCATTAGACTGCCAAGACTTGTCAAGAACTTGCATCCAGCAGACTTCTCCCTTCTAGGCCCTGGGGGTGTAGATGTGCTCACATTGTCCTTGTCCTGCAGCTGTGGATAGAATTGCTTTCAGGCCTCTGTAGCTGGGATGGTTCCTCTCCAGGCTATGGAGGCTGTTCTTCCCCAGTGGACTGCAGTGCAGTGGAGCTCCCTCTTTAACCTCTCCTTCAGCCTCCAGCCTGGAAGCAGAATCCCCTTCTATAGGGCTCCCTCCCAGGCTACACAGCAACACCTCTCAGCAATACATCTTCCACCCAACTCTCCTGCAAGCATGGCTCTCTCATATTTATGGGGTGGTCTGCCACACTACAAGGCCTCCTGCCTGGGATTGATCAGACTCTCATAAATATGCAGATAGGCCCCTCCTCACCTCTGCCTACTGGATTCTAGAAACGTCTCCAAGTTTCGAGCAGGGGGAGATACCAGAGGACTCACCTGCAGAGCCCTTTAGACCTGACCTGAAGTAACCCTCTAACTAATCCCAGGCTTCTAACATGCCTCAAACTACTCTAAACAACAATGTACACTATAGGGTGCTACACTGAACTCACACTGGCTTGCAGTAAAATGCAGGGAAACTGGATGTACTGTATTATAAATATACAATTATAACATATCATCTACTGGTCAGCAATTAACCCCCAATATTTACAATCTTTAGGCACAAAAGTCACAAGAGTTCTTTTCAGTTTCACACTTTTGGGTTACACATGTTTTTCCAGAATGGCGCTCTAACACGCTAAGGCAAAGGACCTGCACTGCAGCACATGGCGATGCACAATATTGCATTCCTATGCATTGTGGTGTCCTGTGTTGCCAATAAAAGGGCAGGCCCTCTCTTGTTTTATATCCTATTTTCTAAATCACTATGGGGGAGATTTACTAAAACTTCAGCACTCTGAATCTGGAGCAGCTGTGCATGGGAGCCAATCAGCTTCTAACTTCAGCTTGTTCCATTAAGCTTTGAAAAACCTGGAAGCTGATTGGTTTCTATGCAGAGTTGCACCAGATTTTGCACTCTCCAGTTTTAGTAAATCCCACCCAAGGAACTGTTAGAGTAGAATTTCAGCCTAAACCTAACTTATCTTAACTCGCAAATATGTGGCCTCTTGGTGGCTGGGCCTTGGTGTTGAGGGGACATATATTTGTGTACCCAATGTAAACAAAAGATGCTCCGAGAGTGAGCACCATGTGTGCATCCAGCAAATTTACCGGTGCCTCACAGAATGGTCCCGATTGCTACTTGCGATCAGGAGATTTCTGATCATGTGACCGCCGTGATAATCAATCACGGCGGTCACATGATCCTAACCTCCTCCTGGCACCACAAACCCTTTAAAGGGCTAGGAGGCGCTGACACCAAGGGATTTAAAATGCCCCCCCTCCCCAGTACCTATGTTAACCCGAGTAAGAAAGATGTATATACACTGCTCAAAAAAATGAAAGGAAGACTTTGAAAACACATCAGATCTCAATGGGGAAAATATGCTGGATATCTATACTGGAATAATACAAATAATAACATATGAGCGCTGGGTAGTATAGACAGAGAAAGCAGCCAGCATGAAAGAGGAAAAACCTCAAATCCTCCAAAATATGCCAATAGAAACAGTACGAATGCGGCGCTATATCATGCAAATAATGAGCAAATATATAAAGCCACAACAGAAGTACAGTCTTAGGTATAGTTCATAAGGTGCAACGTGACAATAAATAACTATTATCCTTCGTGACTCCCGTGGCTGTAAAGAATGAGCGTACAGAGCACTAACCAGATAGCACAGATTATTGTGCGTTGGAGTATATAAGACCTACTCCTAGGTGCTCTGGGGGTAGGAACTCTGCATGCGGATGAAGTCGTCAGGTGGGGGTGCGTCACCAGATGTCATCCATCCAGGGCAGGTTACCTCTCTCCAGCAGTGTGTGAACACATCAGGTTATCTGCATCCTGCAGTGCGGGTTTCAGCCATCGGGGGGATCAAACATTCAAGTATGGATCCAATATATAAAGCACCTTTAGGGGAAGGGGGCTCAGAGTGCCAGAAAATTGAGCCCAGAAGAGAGAAACTCCAATAGTGTAGTAGTTTAATAATCAAAAATTGAGTAACATTTAAAATTCAAGTAAAAGGAGATCAGCACTTACATCAATGGATAACAGTACGTCATGTGGTTAACGATCCATGATAATAGGTATCTTCCTAACGCGTTTCGTGTAATAACACATTTTCAAAGGGAGAGAACCCTGTATAATGTGGGTCTTTATATATACTAAGGCGATAAGGCGCGCATGCGCAGTTCGGCGGTCCCGCGTCACCCCGGGCTTCCCGCGCATGCGCACTATGTGATGGCGGCGGCCATATTGCTGGCTGTGATGCCTAGAGCACGATCCGAGGTCGTGCATGCGCTGTAAGCCGCGGCGTCGGCCATTTTACTGTGGATTAAATTCATGTGCTGTACAGAAGGATATGTCCCGTGTGTAGAAGAGGAGCGATATATGCCATTTAAACAAATGGAACTTATTTAGACTTATTTAGACATATCAGACTGGATGTCGCTCCACTTCCTTAAACTGAACCTCTCCAAAACCGAGTTTCTTGTCTTCCCTCCAGCCCGGACACCACCCCCCATTGACTTCTCCATCATGTCCAACAACGCCACCATCAAACCCGCCCCGCAGGCCAGAATACTTGGTGTCATTTTGGACTCCAACCTATCCTTCCAGCCCCAAGTCCAATCTTTAACAAACTCATGCAGACTCCACCTCCACAACATCGCCAAAATCCGCACGTTCCTAACCCCAGAAACCACTAAACAGCTCATCCACTCCCTCATCATATCACGACTCGACTACTGCAACTCCCTCCTCACTGGCCTGCCTCGCCGCTGGCTATCCCCGCTTCAGTCCATCCTGAATACGGCTGCCAGACTCATTCACCTTTCCAACCGCTCCGTTTCCGCCACCCCCCTCCACTGGCTTCCGATTGCGCAACGGATCAAATTCAAAATCCTAACACTGACGTACAAAGCTGTCCACCATACTGCCCTGAACTACATCACTGACCTAATATCCAAGTACCACCCAACACGCACACTCCGCTCCTCACAAGACCTCCTTCTCTCTAGTTCCCTGGTCTCCTCCTCCCATGCCCGCCTCCAGGACTTCTCCAGGGTGTCACCAATCCTCTGGAACTCCCTGCCTCAACTCATCAGATTATCACCTACTCTCCTCTCCTTTAGGCGCACCCTGAAAACCCATCTCTTCAGGGAAGCCTACCCCACCCCCTGCTAACTTGCCGACCTCCTCCACTCTTCCTACCACTCCATCCCCCACAGCTATCTCCTCCTGTGCCACCATCCCCCCCCTCCTAGATTGTAAGCTCGAAAGAGCAGGGCCCTCGATCCCCTCATGTTTTGCATTGTATTGGTATTGTTCTGTCACATGTTCTGTCCCCCTTTGTAATGTACAGCGCTGAGCGAACTATTGGCACTTTATAAATACTGTATAATAATAATAATAATAATTTAACAATATATAACCATAAGGCCTGTAGCTCAAAAGCATCCTTTGATTTTGGGAACTTGGTGAAGAAATATTAAACTGTGGTAATCTTAATATGAAGGCATGGTGGAGGCTGTGACTATACTGCCTCCTAATGGTCAGATGTAAAATAGGTGGCTTAAAACCAACACTCCGTTTTAATATGCATTAGGGACACATCCTTTGCCACTATATAAAACCAAGTAAATATGTTTTATACTTTAAAAATGATTAGACGTAAAAATGTCTAAAAGATACAATAAAATGATAACAAGGGGGGAACCTTGATAATATATGCAATTGTAAACGTCATAATGTAAACCAATGGAATAATAAGATAAATATATAAGGAAAATTAAAATTAAAAACATATGTGGCATAATATTCCATATCCCTTACTAAAATTATAAAACAAGCAAAAAACATCCTAAGTAAATCCATAAATGGATAAATAGATACTAAGGTAATGTAAATGATGGATAGTATCAAATAATATCATAATCTCTAGGTAAAATTCAAACTGTTAGAGACAAATATCTTCATACGTAAAATATAATATAAAAACAGGCAATGTGAACAAGTGTGTTAAAATTAAATGTGAAAACCAATGGCATGATGGAGGAGAGGAGGAAGAATTTTTTTAGCTAGTATCGATGAAACAGTTAATGTCTAAATCGATATTAAGGCCATGAGGCGAGAGCGTTTGTAACAGATAAAACCATTTTGTTTCAAGCATGGATACAGCTCTCTTCCTATGTGTGCCTCTCCATTGTTTTTTGATTACATCAATCCCTGTAAATTTTAGACAGTGGGGGTTTCTATCATGGTATTGTCTAAAGTGCATTGATAAGGAATGTTCCTTAAAACCTTTGATATTCTTCAAATGTTCGCGTAATCTGTCCCTTAGTCTCCGTTTTTTTTCTACCTACATATTGCCTACCACAGGAGCACTCAAGGAGATAGACAACATGTGTTGAGTTGCATGTGATGGTAGTTTGGATGTCAAAGATTTCACCTGTGGTGTTTGATCTAAAAGATTTTACGGGATTTTTATGTATGCCATTGTGGACACGTAACATGCACCTATTACAGGGATAAAAGCCTTTGTGATTAACCTCCTTGGCGGTATTCCCGAGTGTAGCTCGGGGTAGAATTTCTATACCAAGAGCGGTAACCCCGAGCTACACTCGGGCTTACTATGCAGCGTTCTCTGGGGGTCCCTGCAGCACTTACCTTGTCCTTCGCTCCCACGATGTGTCCCCTGCAGCGTCCCCGTCCATCTCCTCCGGCGGATGCCGGCATCTGACTTCCGTGTTCCGGTCCCCGTGACGTCGGAACGTTCGGGCGGCGGAACCGGCGGGAAATTTGAAATTTTAAAAAAATGACATTTTTGCTGTCATTGCTTTTTCACTGCATTTCACATACATTGTGTCCCCACTGCTTTGTCCAGCGCCCTGCCTGCATTTTGACTGTTCTTTCTGCCTGGAAACTTAGAAAAGTCCATGGCGGCCAAAAAGCGTCCCTTTACATCAAAAGCGGTTTTAGAACAGCGATAGTAAATCAGAACCACTTGCAGAATTGAATGATAATGATTTGTGGGGGAAATTCGTCATCAGACACTGAAAACGATTTTGCGACTTTGCTCAGCGATGTGCGAATTTGCCTCTGTATTTCAAATTTCAGTGTATTATTATTTTTTATGATTATTTATTAAATTATAATTTATGATTTTGTGTTTCAAGTTTTATCATACCCGGAATGTTTAATAGACTCTTTTTCGGATAGATTTCAGTGAGTTATTCCTAAAAATTACAGCCTACAATTAAAAACTACATATTTCCATGCAAAAAAATGGTACCGCTTTCAGCACAAAATTCCTGACATGATCATACCACCAGGGAGGTTAAAGAAAAAGGTCGGTTGCTTGGGAGGGCAAATTATATTGGGTGCCAGTTTGTTCCTAAGTGTTGGTGCTTTGCAATAGGCGATTTCTGGAAAATTGGGTAGAGAGTTCCCTAGAACCGGGTCATTTTTGAGAATGATCCAATTCGTTCTAATGATTTTAGCTATGTCCTTGTACTGTGTCGAGAAATTGATGACGAAAGGACAAAATCTTTCGGTTTGGACTTTAGGTTTGGTAGTGAGAAGGTCATTCCTATCCATTTTGCTAACCTTATTGATATCGCTTTCCAACAAGGTGGCATCGTATCCCTTCTCAATGAATCTATTTTTGAGAATATCAGATTGTATAATAAAGTCTTCCCGATTTGCACAATTTCTGTGTATGCGTAAAAACTGTCCCCTAGGTATGTTGTCAAACTATCTGGGTAGGTGGCAACTGTCTTTAGGAATAAAACTGTTTCTGCCCGAGGGTTTAAAATAGCTTTTTGTGGAAATTATCTCACCATTATTAAAAAGAGCAAGATCTAAAAAGTTAATAGAAAAGTAATCATGTTGGAAAGATAATTTGATGTTTAATGAGTTATAATTGAGGGTGGTAAAGAAATTATTTAGTGTAAACTCATCGCCCTCCCATAATAACAAGATATCGTCAATATATCGACGGTAAAAAATTAATTGGGGCCAGTCTCGAGAATAAATTAAATCCTCCTCCCACCTTGCCATAAATAAGTTGGCTAGACTCGGTGCAAACGTTGCACCCATAGCGACTCCGGTCATTTGCAGATAATACTTATTGTCGAACCAAAAATAATTGTGGCTCAAAGCAAAGTCGAGTAAATCGAGAACAAAGTGCTTTTGTGTCGCGGGAATGTCGTCAGCTGTGTCCAAATAGGATTCAACCGCGGCATAGCCATCGGCGTGTTTCATGTTACTATACAATTCTGCTACGTCTGCTGTTACCAGATATGTAGGGTTGCGAATTGTAACATTCCTAATATCCATTAGGACTTGCTTTGTGTCTTTCAGGAAGGATGGTGTATTACTAACTAGGGGTTGGAGGTAGTTATCTATATACTCCCCCACCCGGGAACAGAGGGAACCAATGCCGCTGACTATTGGGTGTCCCAGGGGATTAACTGGATCTTTATGCATTTTTGGTAGACAATACAAGACTGGGAGCTTGGGGACTGTGGGGCATAAATAATCCCTCTCTTTTTTATTTAAGATACCATCCTCATAACCCTTTTTTATGAGTGCCTTTAATAGTCTTTTATAGGGAACAAGTGGGTTGTTAGATAATTCTCTATAGCTGTCTTTGTCATTAAGAATATCTTGTACTTGGGATATATACCGTATTTTTCGCTCCATAAGACGCACTTTTTTCCCCCCAAAAAAGGGGGGAAAATGTCAGTGCGTCTTATGGAGCGAATATGGAGCGGCCGGTCCGGTATTTCCACTGCCGCCGTGTCAGAATACCGGGCCGGCCGCTCAGCTCTACAGCAGGACCTTAGAGATGACTGCTGACCTTTGGGGAGGGAGGGGGAGCGGGTACCTGAATTTGACAGGTACCCGCTCCCACTTCCGTGGAGTTGTTCTTTCATCTTACCCGTTCCTCTATCCAGCGGCGCGGTCTCCCCTGCTTCTGTAGTGTGGGCATGACAGCCGGGTGCCAAGTGCGCATGCGCAAGAAGCGGTGCTTTTTGTGAATGGTAAGGCGACACCTGGGACACATGACAGATCCCAGAAGCCGCAGGACCAATCACAAAGCGCAAGTGCTTCTCGCTCATGCGCACTGGGCATCTGGCTGTCATGCCGAGCGCCATTACAGAAGCCGGGAAGACAGCGCGCGGCTGGATAGAGGAACAGGTAAGATGAAAGAACAACTCCGCGGAAGTGGGAGCGGGTATCTGTCAAATTCAGGTACCCGCTCCCCCCCCTCCCCAAAGGTCAGCAGTCATCCCCTGTACTATCCAAAGTCTCTGGTCATCTCCTGTACTGTCCGCAGTCTCTGGTCATCCCTGTGCTGTCCGCAGTCTCTGGTCATCTCTGTGCTGTCCGCAGTCTCTGGTCATCTCTGTGCTGTCCGCAGTCTCTGGTCATCTCCTGTACTGTGTCCGCAGTCTCTGGTCATCTCCTGTACTGTGTCTGCAGTCTCTGGTCATCTCCTGTACTATGTCTGCAGTCTCTGGTCATCCCTGTACTATGTCCGCAGTCTCTGGTCATCCCCTATACTATGTCTGCAGTCCATTAGTTCAGAATTTTTTTTTTCCTGTTTTCTGCCTCTAAAACCTAGGTGCGTCTTATGGTCAGGTGCGTCTTATGGAGCGAAACATACGGTAATCCTTTTTGTTCATGACAACTACGCCACCTCCCTTGTCCGCAGGCCGGACCACCAATTCTTTCTCTTCTAATAGTTGTTTAGTCAATGAGACTATGCGTATTTGGTGATAATATCTATTAATTGGCTTTTTTATTTTTATTTTGTGCAAATCTTTAAGAACCATACTTTTAAAGATGGTAATGTGAGAATGTGCGGGAGGATTAAAGAGTGAGGCATTCTTTAAATTGGAGTTCTTAGTGGTACCAGGAAAAGTGTTAGTAATATCCCTAGTAACAGGATTATTTAAAAAAAGCCTCTTCAAAGCTAACTTTCTCGTAAACTTGTGAATGTCTATGAAAGTTTCAAATTTATTAAGTTTGACTGGTGGAACATATTTCAAACCTTTATTGAGAAGGTTTAATTCATCTTCAGTAAGGGTTTTGTCACTGAGGTTTTAGATCCCTGTAGAGGTTTTATCCTTCTTTTTTTGGCTGTTGTACCTGGTTCCTCCTTGTCTGCCTCTAACATTTTTGGCTCTATACACCACCACAATGGATTTGAAATGAAACAAACAAGATGTGCTTTAACTGCAGACTGTCAGCTTTAATTTGATGGTATTTACATCCAAATCAGGTGAACTGTGTAGGAATTACAACACTTTGCATATGTGCCTCCCACTTGTTAAGGGACCAGAAGTAATGGGACAGAACAATAATCATAAATAAAACTTTCACTTTTTAATACTTGGTTGCAAATCCTTTGCAGTCAATGACAGCCTGAAGTGTGGAACGCATAGACATCACCAGACGCTGGGTTTCATCCCTGGTGATGCTCTGCCAGGCCTCTACTGCAACTGTCTTCAGTCCCTGCTTGTTCTTGGGGCATTTTCCCTTCGGTTTTGTCTTCAGCAAGTGAAATGCTCAATCGGATTCAGGTCAGGTGATTGACTTGGCCATTGCAGAACATTCCACTTCTTTGGTGTCTTTTGCAGTCTGCTTTGGGTCATTGTCCATCTGCACTGTGAAGCGTCCAATGAGTTGTGAAGCATTTGGCTGAATATGTGCAGATAATATTCCCGAAACACTTCACAATTCATCCGGCTGCTTCTGTCAGCAGTCACATCATCAATAAATACAAGAGAAGCAGTTCCATTGGCAGCCATACATGCCTACGCCATGACACTACCACCACCATGCTTCACTGATGAGGTGGTATGCTTAGGATCATGAGCAGTTCCTTCTCCATACTCTTCTCTTCCCATCACTCTGGTACAAGTTGATGTTGGTCTCATCTGTCCATAGGATGTTGTTCCAGAACTGTGAAGGCTTTTTTAGATGTCGTTTGGCAAACTCTAATCTGGCCTTCCTGTTTTTGAGGCTCACCAATGGTTTCCATCTTGTGGTGAACCCTCTGTATTCACTCTGGTGAAGTCTTCTCTTGATTGTTGACTTTGACACACATACACCTACCTCCTGGAGAGTGTTCTTGATCTGGCCAACTGGTGTGAAGGGTGTTTTCTTCACAAGGGAAAGAATTCTTCGCTCATCCACCACAGTTGTTTTCCGTGGTCTTCCGGGTCTTTTGGTGTTGCTGAGCTCACCGGTGCGTTCCTTCTTTTTAAAAATGCTCCAAACAGTTGTTTTGGGCACGCTTAATGTTTTTGCTATCTCTCTGATGGGTTTGTTTTGTTTTTTCAGCCTAATGATGGCTTCACTGATAGTGACAGCTCTTTGGATCTCATCTTGAGAGTTGACAGCAACAGATTCCAAATGCAAATAGCACACTTGAAATGAACTCTGGACCTTTTATCTGCTCATTGTAATTGGGATAATGAGGGAATAACATACACCTGGCCATGGAACAGCTGAGAAGCCAATTGTCTCATTACTTTTGGTCCCTTAACAAGTGGGAGACACATATGCAAACTGTTGTAATTCCTACACCGTTCACCTGATTTGGATGTAAATATCCTCAAATTAAAGCTGACAGTCTGCAGTTAAAGCACATCTTGTTCATTTCATTTCAAATCCATCGTGGTGTATAGAGCCAAAAATGTTAGAATTGTGTCAATGTCCCAATATTTATGGACCTGACTGTAGGTCAGGCGAGCGTGAGAGCCATTCAATGGTATCAATTCATTCATCCTCCAGGAACTACCCGCATACTCTTGCCACATGAGGCCAGGCATTGTCGTGCACCAGGAGAAACCCAGAACCCACTGCACCAGGAGGAACCCAGGACCCACTGCATCAGCGTAGGGTCTGACAATGGGTCCAAGGATTTCATCATGATACCTAATGGCAGTCAGGGTCCAATTATCTAGCCTGTAGGGGTCTTTGCATCCTTTCATGGATATGCCTCCTCACACCATCACTGACCCACTACCAAAATGGTCATGCTGAATGATGTTACAGGTAGCAGAACGTTCTCCACAGCTTCTCCAGACCCTTTCATGTCTGTCACATGTGCTCAGGGTGAAAAGCACAGGGTGCCGATGGTGGACCTGCCATTTCTGGTGTTCAATGGAAGATACCAATCCAGCTCTATGGTGACAGGCAGTGAGCACAGAGCCCACTAGGGGATGTCTGACTGTCAGGCCACACTCATGAAGTCTGTTTCTGATTGGTCAAAGACATTCACACCAGTGTCCTGCTGGAGGTCATTTTGTAGGGCTCTGGCAGGGCTCATCCTGTTCCTCCTTGCATAAAGGAGCAGATACCGGTCCTGCTGATGGGATAAGGACCTTCTACGATCTCATCCAGCTCTCCTAGAGTAACTGCCTGTCTCCTGGAATCTCCTCCATGCTCTTGAGACTGTGCTGGGAAACACAGCAAACCTTCTGGCAATGGCACGTATTGATGTGCCATGCTGGATTAGTTGGACTGCCTGTGCAACCTCTGTAGAGTCCAGGTATGGCCTCATGCTACCAGTAGTGACACTGATCCTAGCCAAATACAAAACAAAAAATGTCAGTGGCCTCCACCTGTAAAACCATTCCTGTTTTGGGGGTTGTCTCATTGTTGCCCATCTAGTTCACCTGTTGTTAATTTCAAGACCAAAGCAGCTGAAACTGATTAACAACCCCCTCTGCTACTTACCTGACCAGATCCATATCCCAGCAGTGTCACTGACTTGATGGTAGACTAAGATAAAAGTATTCCTTTCATTTGTTTGAGCCGTGTACTTATACACTTATGCTAATTACCTATTTTCAGCCCTCTCTGGTCTGGTTACATGATCTCCCTTGTGTCAGCCAGTGGCAGCTGCAGGGGAGAGGAGGGAGCGCTGAACAATAACTGGGAAAGCCTAGAGCGGTGATGTCCCTTATAAGCCCCCATGTCACATGTCATTGTTGTCGCTCCCTCCTTTACCTTGCACCCACTGCTGGCTGACACAAGGGAGCCGGATCACATGACGACCCAACTGGAGCGAGATGAAGAAGGGTAAGTGCTGTATATACATCTTTCTTATACAGGTTAGCCAACATGAGGAAAGAACAAAGAGAGGGCGCACAGGCCTAGTGCATTACCATAAAAAATGTTTAATAAAAAATAAAGTATGTGTTGTACTCACAAACGACAATATAGTCAAGGCACGTCATAAGGAACAGCTGGGTCAGCACCGCGCTGAGTAACAGTCCGCAATAGGGAGTGTAGACATCCAAAAGCTGACGCGTTTCGAGGACTTGCCTTTTCCTCAGAGCTGGCTGTTACTCAGCGCGGTGTTGACCCAGCTGTTCCTTATGACGTGCCTTGACTATATTGTCGTTTGTGAGTACAACACATACTTTATTTTTTATTAAACATTTTTTATGGTAATGCACTCGGCCTGTGCGCCCTCTGTTTTGTCTTTCCTCATTCAGTATATTTGGATTCCCCCGGTCTATTTGAGGGCAGCAAAATGTGCATGTTCCAGAACATTCCTTATGTGGTTGTAGCATCGAGTCCATCCCCAAGCGCAGGAGCATTTGTGTTTGCTAGCCAACATAGGTGCTAGGAGGGGGGGGGGCATTTTTAAATTTTATTTAGCCTGTAATTCTACCATTTTTGGATAGAGTGGAGATGGATTAGAACCCCTGCCAGGTGTCTATTGCCGGTTGTGCCCCCATGGGGGGAGATTCATCCTCTCTATTCATCCTATTTACCATTACTGTACAGAGTGAAATAAAAAAAACCCAACATTTTTGTTGTTACCGACACAGGAATAGAAAGGGAAATCTCCCATTGGGGACACTAGTTCCGGTCAGGGCTTCTTTCATCAGGAACGCATGGGAACACATTCCATCACCTCCAGCACTGATTGTATGTAGAGGCAAAGGGGCGCTGGGGTGTCCTGGAGGGTCTATTAATGCTGGCTGCTGAGGATCTATTGTTTCTGGAGAGGATACACTTTTGCGGGGGGGGGGGGTCTCTTGTGCTGGAGATTTCTATTGTTGCTGGGAATTGTTCTTATGTTGCTGGGGGGTCATTTATTGATGTGTGGGATCTACTGTTGAGTGAAGGGTCTATTATTCCTGGCTGCTGGAGGGTCAGTAACAATAGACTCCTCCCTCAAAAGTAGATCCCACCCATCAACAACTGACCCCCCCAGCAACATAAGGGCTGAGGGGAGATCCATTGTTTCTGCTTGGAGTCTAGTGTTGCTGGGGGGGATTTTGTTGCTGGCTGCAGAGGATCTATTTTACTGCTTTTCTTGTTGTTAACAAATTCCATACAAAATACTTAACACAACAAAATGATACTTCTGTATTCTCTAAAAAAAAGCGGCACAGGGGGGAGGGGTTTAGGGGGTGGAACCAAGGAACAGTGCTTGGAGGTGGGTAAGGGGCAGGGACAAGGGGGACTTGGATAGAGAGAGTTCCTGCACCTATTCTCTGAGAAAAAGAGCCCTGCTTCTGGTGACAACCATTACTTCTCTCAATTTGGAGGGATTTCCTCTCACTTCCTGTTGTGGCTATGGGACAGGAAGTGAAGAGAAATCTCCCCAATAGGACACAGATGGAAAAAAACAAAACAAAAACAGAAACAAACATAACCCTCCCTTACTGTATCCAAAAATGGAAAAAATAAATAAACATTTTTCCTATAGTTGTGTGTAAGATACAAGGGCAGGACCCGGTTCAGTTTGTGGCATGTTGTTATACCTGTGTGCAAGGAATGTAATCTGTATAAGAAACATTTCAGCACACTCCCATCACCTTTGTACGCAGCAAACGTGGAAGCAAATTTTACCAGAAACAGAATATCACAGAAACAAGACACTGGGCAATGTTTCCAGCAATTGACCCCACACAATACAAACAATTCATCCTTGATTTTCATCTTCCAGGAGGTTCCTCAGAGGACCAGACATACACCAGGGTGCTCCTGCAGCTGTTTGGTTATACCGGTCATGGCAAATCGGCTTTTGTCAACTCCTGCATCTATGCCCTTGGAGAAGAAGAATTCTGGACCCATGCCAGAACTGGATCAACTGAATCCTCCGTTATCACAACGAGGAGAAACAAGTATGAACTTACTGATACCATCTCCATCGTGGACAACAGAGGATTCAGAACAAAGGACGGAGCTGAGGAAGCGGTGGCTTATGCACAACTAGGTAATCTATAAAATATTTTCTTTGTCAACCTATTATGCTTGGGAGGAAAGTTCATAAAATATGTTTATATTGTATTCAGCTGCCCCAAATTTAAAGAATTTGTTGCCATTTTTCACATTTGAATAGAAAGTTGCAAAGACTGGAAAAATGTTGCCACAAACCTCTGACAATGAAGGTGGTTTTTTATGTCATATGTCAGCATTTTTGGTTGGTAACATGGTGTAAAAAAAGACTGATGGACTATAAAATAGACTATAATCCTATAGAGAAAACAGCAACAGATGGTGTCATGGTGAGGGAGATTTACTAAAGCAAATGTTCAATTATCAATCATTAACCACCTCATTGCCACAATATAGCCGAAAGATGACCCCTGCTCTAAGTTATTACCACCTTCTCCTTTCTTTCTACTTCATGTCCTTGAAAAGCAAACAAGACATTTTTTACCTTAATACATTCCCTGCATTAAAATGGTTGCAAAGGCAGAAAGTTGTTTACATTCTCTGTATTAAGGTAAAAAGCCTTCTGTGTTCAGCTGCCTTACCCCCCCCCCCCCACCAAATACTTACCTGAGCCCAATCTCAGTCCCCAGAGCAGTGGCTCCCTCCTCTCTCTTCCTCCTCACTGGACATTGGCTCTTGCTACTGTTAAACACAGCCTGTGAGGAAGGAGCAGTGGTGTTGCTGAGCTGCAATGTGTGTGTCAATGGACACACACAGCGCAGCTTGGGAGTAAGCCAGTACTAGTATCTCCATAGTAAGTGGCTTATTATAGGGGTACTTGGAAGGGGAAAGGAGTCAGGAGCACTGGTGGGTGACCACAGAGGAGGAGGTTGGGGGCTGTTGTGTGCAGAACCATTGTAAGTATAACCTGCCTAAAATGTTAAGAAAAAAAAGATCCCGATCATTTTAAAGTGATACTAAAGGTTATTTTTTTTCTGTAAAATAACAAACATGATATACTTACCTGCTGTGAGCAGTGGTTTTGCACAGAGCAGCCCGGATCCTCCACTTCTTGGGTCCCCTTCCGGCACTCCTGGCTCCTCCTTTCTGTCGGACGCCCCCATAACAAGCAGCTTGCTACGGGGGCACCTGAGTAGGCATGTTGCCAAGCTGCTACTGTGTGTATCTGTTCACACACAGAGCTGTGGCTTCGCCTTGCCCCCTCTCTCTCTTCATTGGCTGACTGGCTGTGATTGACAGCAGTGAGAGCCAATGAGGAGGAAGAGACCCGGGACAGCTGAAGCTGTTATGCACATCGATGGATTGGAATGGGACTCAGGTAAGTATTGGGGGGAGGCTGTACACAGAAAGTTTTTTACCTTCATGCATACAATGCATGAAGGTGAAAAACCTTGAACCTTTACAACCACTTTAAGGTAGTAAATGTCCCATTATTTGACCCCCCCTCCCCTTCCCCAACTACTTGAGTCCTCACTCCATCCAGCACTGTGCCCGTCTGTGGTGGCTCTTCTCTCTCTCCAAGAATCCACAGGACACAAAGGCAGCAGTGGGAGCCATTGGTTTCTGTTGCTGTCAATCAAATGCTGTAGGAAAGAAATGGGAGGCAGGACCGAGCTGCACTATGCGTGTCTATGGACTCAGGAGCGGATCTACAGGTGTGCCACCACAGCAAGCGGCGGCTGTCATTGCTCGTCGTCATTGGCCACACACACGGGAGTTCCGTGAGGATCGGCATCACCGAATTTGTACAGTGAGCGGCTCACTCTACAGGGGTGGACAGGCAGGTAAGTAACTTTAGTGCAGAAGAAGCAAAGCATGAGTCTTCTGCATTACAATTCCTGCCTGTCTGACAGTTTTTATATTTTTAGTTAAAGTTCCACATTAAATAAGTGAATTTGCACTTAGAGGATGCGCTGAATCTGGCTGACTTCAGTCCTCCTATCATGGCCAAGCCAACATCTTTATTTTCTCTTTAATTTTCCATACAGATGGTAAGATATCCTGAACAAAAGAATTGTGCTTTCATTTTCTCCTCATGTACTAAGCTACTGTAAGTGAGAAAACTGACTCTGCAAAGTGGTCATGCTCTAATCTTTAGTAAATTGGCCCCGATGTGTGACGTTATGGTGGACACCAGTCATGTAGCTCCTATAACTCTGGTATCTTTTTATGTCTGTCTGTTGTCACTCGCAGGTCATTTTCTCCCCTTGGATGAGGAAGTGGTGCTGACTAAGGACTTTGTGTGGATAATGTCCCGGGTGGAGGATTGTGACCCAACACCAAACTACACCGATTTTATTGTCCCCATATTTATTTACAGGTATGGATCTAGAGAAAGCTTTGCATACATTGTTATGACAAAATTATAATATTTGATGTATGTTTTGTGCTACTTTGCATGACTGTAATTGGCTATAAAGTATAACCACTTGTGGGCCGTCCCATGTACTGTTACTGCGGCAGGCCAGCCGCTCTGCGCTGGGAACATACATGTATGAGATCCGGCGTTTCCAGGTATGGGGAGCGCATGCAGGCACAATGCCCATCTGTACTGTCATTCAGTACAGCACAAGTTGGTCAGCAGGTTCCGGCCAATGACTTATGACCAGGACCTGCTGATCAGCTTAGCAAATCACAGTACAGAGCCCTATGTTTACTAAAAACACAGGGCTCTGTACATAGAGCAGCAATGTGCCTGTTTTTTCTCCCTGCAAATCAGGGAGAAAAGACAGTCACATCTATTAGTAAAAGCAGCATATATTACATACATCACACACTTTACACATTGGTAGGCACACAGTTAACCCTTTGATTGCCCCTAGATGTTAACCCCTTCCCAGCTAGTGTCTTTAGTACAGTGACAGTGTACAGCATTATCACTGAAAACTGTATCAGTATCACTGGCGATGTCAGTGTCAGTCAGTTCCCACCCCAGTGTCAATTAGGGGTTTATTTACTAACGCCGGTAGAGTTCAAAATCAGGATCATTTCTGTATAGAAACCAATAAATTGGACAAATAAATTGGTTGAATGTCTTAATCAAGAAATATTACAGAATTCAGATTGCAGTCATAATTTATACATGCCTAATGAAATATTACACACTTTCAAGAGATGTGTTCTACAGGACACCTCTGACTAGGGGCGGACTGACCATTCGAGCACTCGGGCACTGCCTTTCATGGGGCCCGGGGTCAGTAGGAGGCCCAATGAAATGCCCCTGTTACCTTTTTTATAGGTTTTTTTGGGTTTGCTTTGAGTGTGTGCAAGGACACAGGGGCCCCATGATTCCCTATTGCCCGGGGGCCCCATGAGTTGTCAGTCCACCCCTGCCTCTGATTCACACAATTTGAGGTGGGGGGGTTGTGTTAGCCCAGGGGTGTCACATTCAGGTTCATTGCAGGTTGCATCAATACTATGATTGCCCTCAAAGGGCCAGTTGTATCTGTAAGACTAGAAGTCCAGTGCACCCCCCCCCCCATCCTGTACATCAGATGTCAAAACCTTCCTCACCATCAGAAGTCAAGAGTTCCCCACCAGGGATGGATTCAGCCTGTCAGATGTGGGAGAGCAATAAAAATGTCAGGAGGGCAGAAAATGGGAGGTCAGCAGGGCAGAGCACAGGGGTCAGCAGAGCTGAGGATATATTACAGCAGAGCTGAGGGCAGGGGTCAGCAGAATGCAAGGGCAGGAGATCACAACTGGCAGGGCAGAGGACAGGGGTCACAACTGGCAGGGTGGAGGACAGGGGTCACAACTGGCAGGGCAGAGGACATGGATCACAACTGCTAGGGCAGAGAACAGGGGTCACTGCTTGCAGGGCAGAGGACAGGGGTCTCAACTGGCAGGGTGGAGGATAGGGATCACAACTGGCAAGGCAGAGGACAGGGGTCATAACTAGCATGGTGGAGGATAAGGGTCACTTTTGGCAGGGCAGAGAACAGGGGCCACTGATGGCAGGGTGGAGGACAGGGGTCACTTTTGGCAGGGCAGAGGTCAGGGGTCACAACTAGCAGGGTGGAGGACAGAGGACACTGTTGACAGGGAAGAGGACAGGGATCACAACTGTCAGGGCAAAAGACATGAGTCACTGCTGACAGGGCAGAGGACAGGGGTTAATGCTGGCAGGGCAGAGGACAGGGGTTAATGCTGGCAGGGCAGAGGACAGGGGTTAATGCTGGCAGGGCAGAGGACAGGGGTTAATGCTGGCAGGGCACTCAGAAGAGCTCCTTTACCATCCCTGCACTGCACACAGCCTGAGCACAGGCAGCAGAACTCCTCCTCCCCACACAGATAGCTTTGGCTTTTTTAGACCCAACTAGAATCTGGGGGGGGGGGGGCAAAGCCCACCCCAGAACCCCCCTACATCTGGTCATATTTCCCACCCTTCCTTATATCACAGTGCACTCCCTACCTTATGCTGTGGCCAGGAAGAAGAGCAGAGGGGGGCTGGAGATCTGGGTGTGGAGCTGGGAAGCAGAAAGTGAAGAGTTTGGAGGAGGACCAGAAGAGGGCTGGAGTCAACTGCTGGAATCTGCTGAATCTGAGACCAGGGGAGGTGGAGACAAGGGGGTGCTGCAGCTGCACAGAGGGGCACAAGATCTGTAGGTGAAATTATTTCCTCCTCTCTGCTGCTGACTGCTGTAACAGGGGGGCAGAGATGAGCCCCTCTGTGGATGTACAGAGAAGCACAGGATCTGGTGGAGGAGTTCTGTCCTCTTTGTTGGAGACTGCTGGAACAGGCTAGGGGAGGAGACAAGAGGGGTGCTGCAGCTGCACAGAGGGGCACAGGATCTGTAGGAAGATTTCTGTCCTCCTCTCTGCTGCTGACTGCTGGAACTGGGGGTGGGGTGGTGGGCAGAGATGAGTCCTCCATGACTGCACAGAGAAGCGCAGGATCTGGCTGAGGAGTTCTGTCCTCTTTGCTGGCAAATGTTTGGAACAAGGTGGGGGAGGAGACAAGAGGGGTGCTGCAGCTGCAGGAGAGGTGCAAGGCCACAGGAAATGGCCAGGTGACCCAGATTTGGCTCATGGGACTTGTGTATGACAGATGTGTATTAGCCTATGCCTAATAAATAACATGTGTATAGTCTTGCTTGTAGCTTTTAGACACGGAGCATATATGTATCTTCACATAGCCTTCTATAAAGTCTGCTTGTCTCACTTCTCCCAATCTTGATGAAAAAAAAAAATTATCAATTCAATTCCTAAGCCCCCCCCCCCCCCCCGCATACATGACAACATTAGCATTGTAAATAATCAGTTATTAGATCACAGAAAGCTTCTCACACAATCTCAGTTACAGTAAAGAATCTGCAATGTTGTGAAGTTCTAAACATTGTTCCTCTTCTGTCCTATCGCAGGTAATGACTTAGTATTGATAAGAAAAGCAAAGAAAACCAGGGGAAGGGATCCACTGGCATAGAGGTTCCAATAAAAACCAAAGTATATTCTAAAGTCAAAATAAAAATAATCACAAACAAAATGATATGTCCGACACCTCCACCACACACAGACAGATAAAAGACAACATCGTCATGCAAAAGAACAGCCCACGTTCCGAGGTCCTGGCACCTCCGACATGCACCTGTAAGATCAAAAGGGACAGGATAGATAGATAGACCTGTTAATTGGTGGATGAAAGTCTAGAAATATAGATGGAAACAAGATGGAATGGAATCATTAAATGAGGAAAAAAAAGCACAATGGAAAAATAAATGCAATACCAGCAATAAAAATTGAAATAAATGATGATTGATTGTATATTGTTCAATGTCACTTGGATCCATGCATGATGTCATGCTATAACATTAACGATGTATGAATAGATGAATCCCCATTAGGGGTAGATATCACTCCAACCTGCCTAAGTCTCCCATCTTCATGATAACCTCATATCGAGGAAAGTTCTGCATCACAACGGATGCTATAGTATGGAGAGGCAAGGAGTAAATTGTTTGAATACGTTGCAGTAAAGCAGCTCAATAGACAATTAGAACATCAATGGCATGGTTGTGATTTAGATGTTTTGAGGTCAAAGTTCACATTTCAGAACACAAAATGTGCTTAACTCATGTCATATGGTAATTCATAAGTTTCCACATATAAGAACAGGTCATGCAGAGGGTGGTATAATGACTGCCAATTCACCCACACGCTGAACAATTTACCCAGTATATGGGCATATAGCTAGCACCCAATAGGCGCATTTAACTAAGCAAAAAACAGCAGTGTGCATGGTGTGCAAATGAATGTAGATCCAGGGCTTGCAGAGTGATCAGCTGGACAGCCGGATAATGGAACGACATCTAGTGTTGATGCATCAGCATGGTGTACAGGTAAGTACAAATCCAGGGTATGCAGAGCGGTCAGCTGTGCGGCCGGCCTATGAAGCGGCATCTATCGCTAATGCATCACCATGATGTACATCAGTGTACATCTCCAGGGCATGTATGTTATTTTCTTGCTGCCCTACACACTCACCGGCCATGTTATTAGAAACACCAGTTCAATTGCTTGGTAACTAATTGGTGGTAATTAGCCAATCACATGGCAGCAACTCAATGCATTTAGGCATCTAGACGTGGTGAAGACGACTTGCTGAAGTTCAAACCAAGCATCAGAATGGGGAAGAAAGGGGATTTAAGTGACTTTGAACAAAAAAGAGAAAATATCCAGTGAGTGGCAGTTGTTTGGAGGAAAATGCCTCGTTGAGGTCAAAGATCAGAGGAGAATGGACAAAGTGGTTCCAGATGATAGAAAGGCAACAGTAACTCAAATAACCACTTGTTACAACCGAGGTATGCAGAATACCATCTCTGAATGCACTATATATCTAGCCTTGAAGCAGATGGGCTACAGCAGCAGAAGACCACATCGGGTGCCGCTCTTGTCAGCTAAGAACAGGAAACAGAGGCTGCAATTCACACAGGCTCACCGAAATTGGACAATAGAAGATTGGAGAAATGTTTCCTGGTTTGCTGAGTCTCAATTTCAGCTGCAACATTCAGATGTTAGGGTCAGAATTTGGCATAAACAACATGAAATCATGGATTCATCCTGCCTTGTATCAACGGTTCATGGATGTGCAGCCAACAAATCTGCAACAACTGCGTGTTGCTATCATGTCTATATGGACCAGAAACTCTGAGAAGTGTTTCCAACACCTTGTTGAATCTATGCCATGAAGAATGAAGGCAAAAGGGGGTCCAACCCGGTACTACCAAGGTGGACCTAATAAAGTGGCCGGTGAGAGTATATCAGTTACATTGTAGGCAAGCAGTTAAAAGTTGAGTTGTCAATTTTCTTTGAATGTCATTTCATGTGGGGCTGTCCTGCAGCAGTTTGTGTCCCATCCTCTACCCACAAGTCCATATTCAAGAGGTCTGCCTTTCTCAGCTAGTCTTCCCAATCATTTATAGACATACAAGATGTCAGGAGGTGAAACAACTTTCCTATCTAAAAAAATGAAATATCTTTCAACAAAGTTGGTATATAAGGACACTAAACTTTGGTTTTCTTCTAGTGCGAGGCACGAACTTCCAAAGGAGCAACATGATGAATTGCACAGTTTTTTCACAAACTGCAGAGCTATGACAGGTAACTTCACTTCTCAGATGTTTCACTGCTAAGACTACCTGAAGAACATCTTTGTTGACTTAAGGGATTCAAAAAAGAATAGAGTGAGGTGACTCTTCTATCAGCCAAGATGATTGTAAAAGAAAAAAATGTAATTAATAGCTCACTTACCATGACTGAAAGTATATACGCAGGTCTTGTCAAGGGGGTGTTCCTCAAGGTTGTCCTAAAGAAATGTATCCCTCACACCTTCACCTCCCCTTCCATAAGTTTTTTGAATCACATAGTGGTGGTATCTATGATGGAGGAAGAGGCCCAGGATGCTATGACAGTTATTCAAGGACATTCTACAAGAAGGTGTGAATTTGTTTGGAACCCATGCAAGCTCTCTGTCAGAATGGAGAGGGCACAAGCAGTTAGGGATTCCACTTGCTATGAACCAAAACAGCACATTTTCAAGTAGCAATCCAAGAAAACAAAATCCAGGGCACTCCTCACTGATGTCACTCTTCTTTATGTAAAATATATACTCACCTAGGTGAATGCAGCATCACTCTGATGCTGCATCTGTTCCCTGACGATTCTGCACTGAGAACTGAGCGATCAGACACCCCTGATCACTGAATTCCCCCCTCCATTCTGAGAAGAAAACCGGGACTGTCAGTCACCAGCTCTTTGCTCTGCCCCTCAGCACTCACTGTAATGCTGAGCTGTGGAGAGGGCAAGAAGGGCTGCCTCAGGCTCTCAGCAACTTGCTGCCGGTCCAGGTTGCTGGGTAAATCCCGACTGTAGAGTTGGGATCGATCCAGCGCCTGGACTAGCTGAGTGACATCTGTTGGCTGAAAGTGGGCCACAGTCATGCAGAATGAACTGCACCCCTGTGATCCAGAGGAGAAATATGGCCAAAAAAGCTTTGCAATTTAAATTGCAATTGACACAACACCTTGACACTCCTCACCATCTGAGGACTGGAAAGCTGCAATATATTACATTTGTGTTCTTGTGTTCACATACACTTTCATTAATTCGTTTTTGTGATCATATACAATTGTACAGCATTTTCTCCCTCTACATATATTTTGTATAAATACACAAATGGCCAGTAATGCACCTGTCCTTGAATGTAGTAAATCTAGAATCAGTGCCAGGGTTGCCATTTTTATACTTCACTTTCATTTAGGAACAAAAGAAAAAAAAGTGTCATACTGAAAAACAAAGAAAGTTCACAACTGAACCTTAAAAAAACAATATTTCAAAAACCTAAAGATACAAATATTCCATAGAGATGCCATTTTGAATGTGACTCAGCGCCTGTAATGTGATCTCAGGTTCTGCGCTGAATTATGAGAGTTGTCAGGAGCCATATGCAGGTTCCCATTGATATGGATGTAACGAAGAACATTTCTTGCTGCACACTGAAAAGGAAAGGCCATTCTTAATATGACCAGAAAAATGAACTTGTTAAAGGTAGTGAACTCTTGGAAGTTTACATTTTCAACTGAACTTTCCTATTTTTTATCATAATGACAGGGATTGTTCCTATTGTTGTCCTTACATACAAGTTTAAGAACGACTTCAAAGATTTAGAAGAAAAGTTTAGAGATGCGGGAGCAGAAAAAGTGCTGGCCATTGAGAATTACACCCCCACGGACCACATGAAGACTCCAGGGCGGTGCAATGATATACAGAAAGTGATCGTGGAAGCTTTGCAAGAAGTAAGATTCCGCCTGACACAGCCAAGGGATCCAATGAAAGAACGTATACAGCGCAAGAAGGTCCTTCTGCAATTTGCACATGAATTTATAGTTACCGAGACAAAAGAAAAAGCTAAAAAACAGGAGTATGAGAGGCTGAAAGCTCTGGCAGATAAAAGATGGTTTAAAACGTTTCCGTATGATAACTAAAACACTTTTATGGTTCTCGTGTATGAAAACCACTGCAGAAAAAAAAAAAAGAAAAGTAGGAGGTGATCAAAGTTATCAAATTGGACCTTCCCCAATGCGGACATAAAGCTTTGCTAATTGTCTTCCAGAAACAGCTAAATACATAATAAAAGTTACTACTAGTTCCCACCAGTGCTTCTTATGTAGAGCTCCCCCCGCAGGGGTTGCTTGTATCTTGCCCAGCCCTTCCCCTAGATCTTCTCCCACAGCCAAGCACACCACATTTCTTATACCAGGTGCACACAACGTTCACTTATTACTCCAATCATCAGTCTGGGGGTTCTAGCTTCTCTGTTGTCTGTATTTCATTTATGGAACTGGGAAAGGGAAGGGATATAATAGGATTCTCCGAATCAAACTATGACAACTGAGGACACTTATCTGTGGGCTTTCCTTAGTGAATCTGTGTAGCCGACTGTACAAACATGGAGCAAAGCACCCCGCCCCATAGTAAAACACTTCCTACACACAGTTAACCCTTTGATCGCCCCTCACATTAACCCCTGCATGACCAGTGCCATTAGCACACTGTCAGTGCTTTTTTTAGTAGTGATCACTGTATTGGTGTCACTGGGGAAGTCGCTGATCACCTCCATTACTAGTAAAAAAAAAAAATCCCAGTATCCATACCGCCATTTAAAACGCTAAAACATTCACATAGACCAATTAATTTCCACGTATTGGAATTTATTTTAGCAAAGACGTCACAGAATACATTTTAGCATGAATTTATGACAGAATTTGATTTTTTTTTATTTTTTTACTGAACATGTTTAATAGCAAAAAGTAAAAAAAAATGTTTCTCAAAATTGTCGGCCTTTTTTTATAACGCAAAAAAACCCGCACAGGTGATCAAATACCACTGAAAGAAAGCTCAATTGTAGGAAAAAAGGACATAAATTTAGTTAAAGTAATGCAGCACCATAACGCCAAAAATGGCCTGGTCAGGAAGGGGGAGGAAATCCTCTGGAGGGGGAGGGGTTAAGCAGGAGACCACGCTATACTAAACTAAACTACATACATACTACAAACCTACCTAAGGGGGCGCTACACTTACACAGCAAAAAGCCTAGGTATTCCATCATATGACCACTGATTTCACAAATACATCCCCATCCTCCTCTAAGTAATTGCTACATTAATAAAAAAAAAAACCCAGCTAATCTAAATATCTCTTTTACTCACCTAAATCCATGGTCATGTGATGTACTGAGCACTGAGTCTGTTGTCATCAAGATCTTCAGTAATGCTGCCATAACGCTTCCATTTCTTCCCTAAAAATATGGGAACCTTTCCTCATCTCCCCTAAACATACTGTTTATGGCAGGGCCGGATCTAGCCAGTATGATATGGGGGTGCAGTAATAAATGTCAGGGGGGCAGAGGGTATGAGGTCTGCAGGGCAGTGTACACAAACAGGAATGAATAGCGGAGTGTACAGGTCAGAGGACGGGGTTAGCAGAGCAGAGGTCAGGAATCAGCAGTTTGGAGGGTGGGGTACCGATGGACATCTGTACAACCAGCTTCTGGAACATTTCCACCCGATCAGCACCGCCAGTTATAGCCGACAGCACTGATCAGTACTAAGTGATAAGTATCTCCGCTGTCAGAACACAATACCTCAGCGGGAGTGATTTCCGCATCCACGTGGGAGCCCCGATGTTGAACAAAAAATGACTGATGTATAGACGGCCTTACTGAGCCTACCATAAGGAAGAATTTCATTACAACCAGCAACCATTGAGACAATGAACACCTTGGTCAGGTCTGTATACTGTATAGCAATGTATAATGTACAGAGTGCAGGGGTAAGGTGTATGTAACATACAAAACAACATATGGAGAGCAGTCTGGCAGAGTGTCCCCTTACATCAGATTCTTGTATACTCCCCTTCTTACATCAGAGTCTTGCAGAGTGTCCCCTTACATCAGATTCTGGTATAGTCCCCTTCTTACATCAGAGTCTGGCAGAGTGTCCCCTTACATCAGATTCTGGTATAGTCCCCTTCTTACATCAGAGTCTGGCAGAGTGTCCCCTTACATCAGATTCTGGTATAGTCCCTTTCTTACATCAGAGTCTGTCAAAGTGTCCCCTTACATCAGATTTTGGTATAGTCCCCTTCTTACATCAGAGTCTGTCAAAGTGTCCCCTTACATCAGATTCTGGTATAGTCCCCTTCTTACATCAGAGTCTGTCAAAGTGTCCCCTTACATCAAATTCTGGTATAGTCCCCTTCTTACATCAGAGTCTTACATCAGATTCTGGTATAGTCCCCTTCTTACATCAGAGTCTTGCAGAGTGTCCCCTTACATCAGATTCTGGTATAGTCCCCTTCTTACATCAGAGTCTTGCATCAGAGTCTTGCAGAGTGTCCCCTTACATCAGATTGTGGTATACTCCACTTCTTACATCAGAGTCTGGCATAGTGTCCCCTTACATCAGATTCTGGTATAGTCCCTTTCTTACATCAGAGTCTGTCAAAGTGTCCCCTTACATCAGATTCTGGTATAGTCCCCTTCTTACATCAGAGTCTGGCAGAGTGTCCCCTTACATCAGATTCTGGTATACTCCACTTCTGACATCAGAGTCTTGCAGAGTGTCCCCTTACATCAGATTCTGGTATAGTCCTCTTCTTACATCAGAGTCTGGCAGAGTGTCCCCTTACATCAGATTCTGGTATACTCCACTTCTTACATCAGAGTCTGGCATAGTGTCCCCTTACATCAGATTCTGGTATAGTCCACTTCTTACACCAGAGTCTGGCAGAGTGCCCCCTTACATCAGATTCTGGTATAGTCCCTTTCTTACATCAGAGTCTGTCAAAGTGTCCCCTTACATCAGATTCTGGTATAGTCCCCTTCTTACATCAGAGTCTGGCAGAGTGTCCCCTTACATCAGATTCTGGTATACTCCACTTCTGACATCAGAGTCTTGCAGAGTGTCCCCTTACATCAGATTCTGGTATAGTCCTCTTCTTACATCAGAGTCTGGCAGAGTGTCCCCTTACATCAGATTCTGGTATACTCCACTTCTTACATCAGAGTCTGGCATAGTGTCCCCTTACATCAGATTCTGGTATAGTCCACATCTTACACCAGAGTCTGGCAGAGTGTCCCCTTACATCAGATTCTGGTATAGTCCCTTTCTTACATCAGAGTCTGTCAAAGTGTCCCCTTACATCAGATTTTGGTATAGTCCCCTTCTTACATCAGAGTCTGGCAGAGTGTCCCCTTACATCAGATTCTGGTATACTCCACTTCTGACATCAGAGTCTTGCAGAGTGTCCCCTTACATCAGATTCTGGTATAGTCCCCTTCTTACATCAGAGTCTGGCAGAGTGTCCCCTTACATCAGATTCTTGTATACTCCCCTTCTTACACCAGAGTCTGGCAGAGTTTCCCCTTACATCAGATTCTGGCAGAGTCCCCTTCGAACATCAGAGTCTTGCAGAGTGTCCCCTTACATCAGATTCTGGTATAGTCCCCTTCTTACATCAGAGTCTTGCAGAGTGTCCCCTTACATCAGATTCTGGTAGAAAGATGGGAAAGAGAAGGAGGGGGAGGGAGAAAGATGGGGGAGAGAAGGTAAGGAGATGGGCTCAGCTCTCTCACCCCAGTCTGGTCTGGTGGCTCAGGCAGTCTTCAGTCTTGCAGCCACCATGAATTTGCCAGCTATAGAGCTTCAAGTTTCCCGCCCACACATCTTCTCAAGTACAGCACTGGTTGAGAATTGCAGTGTGGTCGGGGGTTATATGAGGATAGGGGCGGGGCAGACACAAGGAGAGGGGTGGGAGTTGGTGCACCTTGATCTCTCCTCTCCCATCCATGCAGAGAAGGGGAGGGGAGTGTGCTGGTTGGGCTCTGTCACAGACACTGGACTTGATAGATGCAGCCAACCGCTGCACACAGCTTCATCTGATGGACATCATCCACAGCTTGCCTGGGTGGTCACAACTGATATCTGGGGGGTATCACCCACCCCAGCACCCCCCTAGATCCGGCCATGGTTTATGGTGCTACTACAATATCTTACTGTCTGATCTTGTTAGGTTGATCCACCTTTTTATCAGCCATGAGCCAAACTCACTTCCTGTGATATGTGAAAGGTTGTAGAATCTCTGTAATTATAAATAACTGTTCATTAAATGACCTCTCATCCTGACCGCTGCCTACAGCTATTTCCTTGTGTTAAAAACGTATAATATAAAGCGTTGGATCCCATAATATAGGGCGGGTATCCAAATCTCCAGGTATGCTGTCTGCTGTTAGGGGTATAGATGAAATTAGTCATTACTTTTATGGGAAGTACACATTTTCCTTTGTCTACCCAAATCTGTGCGTACAATTACAAATAATAATCCGTCACCGTGCACATAATTCTGTGAACATGGGAACTAAAGAAAAAGGCATATTGACACACAGTAAGCTGACTACCAAAATCCACCATGAAAATACTAATAATAATAGTAACAACATTAACAACAACAAAAAAAATATAATAATAAAATTATTATTATTCAAAATATAATTTACAGTAATATTTGTAACAACAAAATTAATAATAATAACAGCAAAAGAAAAAAAATAATGATTATTATTATTCACAATATATTTAACAGCAATATTTTACCAACAAAATTAATATTAGTAAAAATAATATCAACAACAGAAACAACAACAATAATAATAATGCAAACCAAGGACTTTGTTCTATCAGACTTTCTGTCCAGCAAACTCCCAGCCAGTTTAAAGATCTTTAGCTATTTCTCTTGTCACAGGCAATGAAAAAAACACTCCAGAATGGAGAATGATTTTTTTTTTACAAGGAACTCTCCTTTTTTTATTATTTTTTTTTAATCATAGGTTTTGATTTTTACCTTACTGTGTGCCAATAAACCACTTTTTTTCTTTTTCCACGTTCACAGAATTAGTCAATACACTATTGTACATTGCATGGTAATTTGGACCACATCTTTTGGAGTCCCAGAGAAATTGCAAGCCATTGGTGTGAGATGTAACATTTATAAATACCTGAATGATTGAAGTTAGTATAACGTCACCTCACTCACTAAGCTAAGTAAAAAATCCTCTCAAAGTGAACATTGGGGGCGATTTACTAAAACTGGAGAGTGTGAGATCTGGTGCAGCTCTGCATAGAAACCAATCAGCTTCCAGGTTTTAATGTCAAAGCTTAAGGCGGAGCTCCAGTCAAACTAAAAACTGTAAAAAACAGCCACTCATCTGTCCCTCGATCCAGCAATGTCCTCACCAGAGCAGTCCTTACTGGCTGTCCTCGCTTCCCGGTGCCGGCATCCCAAGTGTGAGTGTTTTTACATTCAGGAACAAGCAACATAAAGTACAAAAAATGTTTTATTAACCAACTATATACAGTACAGTAAGTTACAGGTGGAAACTAGAGCATACTCCCAATAGTAGTGGGCACAGAGTAATGGCCACACACAGTGCCTACAATGCACAAGTTCTTCCAGCCCGAGGGAGAACAGACATAGTCGGGATTGTTATAATAAACCGTATCTCACCAGTTACACGAGTTCCGGCTGCTTCTGGCCATGCAGTGATGTGGGATTGCTGACAGGTTCAACGGACAGTAGATGGTAGCATGTGGGGAGCAGCAAGATGGTCGCCTACCAGTTTCTGGGACCAGTGTGAAGTGCAATCAGTTGTAAGTGATGTCACGCTGCCTCCATTCGTAAGTATGAGTTGTACATAAGTAGAATGTTCGTAACTCGGGGGCTACCTGTACTCAGAGTCAATGTCATTTATCCCTCTGGGATAGAGCATACTAAGTGTGTCTGATACAACACATACATCCTTCTGAGTCGGGAACAATGGTAAAATATAGCAGCCAGACAGACAGGAGCTGGATGACTGGGGCAGGTTTTGGCATCCCGGATGGTACTTGGGGACTTACGTGTTTATTGTCCTCCACCACACATCCTGGAGCCCACTGAAGTTCAGGGTTGGCCTGGGAACCTAGGCTGTGGGTCTCGGGAGTGGGCCTTTACATATGTGCACATTGTGTGCTGTCAAAGGGGAGACACAGTAAGCTGATGAAAAGGGGACAAGTTCTGCCTTCTTGCCTTGAAATGCTATGTAGTACTGTAAGCATCAAGAAGAACGTGTCCCTGGGTTTGCTGCATAAAGAGCTTTCTTCTCAGAAAATGCAATGGTGTGGAGTGCTATATTAATATGGCTTGTGGATACCTAACCTGCCCCTAAGAGGCGACCTCCTAACGTGTGTCCAGAGGGTAGACTGTTTAGTCTGTCATGTACAAGCCTAACAGTCCTGCAACTGAGAAGTCATATCCCTCTGGAGAGATCTACATGGAGGAAAGAAGCGGCACCTCTTCCAGACTACATTGTTGAAAGCCCTATCCAACTGGTCCAAGGAGGTTCTTTCATGTCTAAGTCTGTACTAAATAAAGAAAGCACTGTCTATTTGTTTGTATATTCTGTCTGTTTAGTTTGTCATGTGACTACCAAAAGCAATGGTATCTGGTACCTGGTATTCACAAAGCGAACACAAAAATATCAGCACTAGCTATTGAAACCTCTCATATATTAAAGTGATTACATCCAATTCCCTTCACATACAATGTAGTGTTATACTTAGATGAATATAACATATATTATATGATGACATTCAAAGATCTCAATAGTGAAGTCTGTGATCAATAAATTATCCTTTATAGTCACCAAAGTCTTCAACTCCCAGAAAATATTCCACCAGTGTGCTCTGTGGGCTTTTGGAAAAAAAAATAAAGGCTCCCTAGAATGTACTGACCCCCTATAATTACAGTAAGTGGGTCAAACAACGCTTTTTCACCATAGGGTTTAATTAAACAGATACTCATGTCGGCCTCTTCTCCTAGATTTATCTGGGTACTCTTTAGGTAGGATTCCTCACATTGCTACTCTCAATTCAACAAATCCATTCTCTTGGCAGATGTAGAAAAATCGGTTTATTATTCAAGTTTCATGAGACTTCCCCGCAGGTAAGTGTGCATGGTCCAGGATGTCCCACCAGGATTTTTCCATGTATATAAAAAGACTAGTCAGGTGCAGATTGAAAAAAAAATAGTTTTGTTTCATTTCATTTTGATTCTTATTTAACCAATAGGGGACTGCCCTCAGTACATATACTGTGACAAGGCGGCCCCTGTGCGCAGGATCATGAATATAAACGTGATCGTGCATTTCCGGGTAGTGGGCACGTGCGGGCTGATCACGGCCCCGAGAGTCAATCACCGGGTCCCGGCAGGTGATTACCCGCCGGAGCCCAGTGATTGCTGGCAAACACCGACAGGGAGGACGGCTGCATTGTTTCAATGCAGCTCTCCTCCCTGTCAGTTTGGGCACACTGCTCGGGATGGCTGAGCATAGCTGTCCCGAACAGTGTGCTTACAGTGAAGCACACCCCCCCCCCCCAGTAAAACACTCCCATCACATAGTTAACCCTTTGAACACTTCCCATTGTTAACCCCTTCCTCCTCAGTATCAGTACAGTGTCAGTGCTTTTCTTTAGCACTGATCACTGTATTGGTGTCACTGGGGATCTCAGTGAAGTCAATCCCCCCCCCCCAGTGTCAGAATGTCCACTGCAGTCCAGCCATAAGCCGCTGATCGCCGCTATTATTAGTATTTGAAAAACGAAATCCAGTATCTATACCGCCATTTATAGACGCTTTAACTTTCACGTAAACCAATTTACACGTATTGGGTTTTTTTAGTAAAGACACAGAGCAGAATACATTTTGACCGAAATTTATGATAAAATTTGATTTTTTACATTGTTTTATTGGACATGTTTAATAGCAAAAAGTCCAAAATATTGTTTTTTTTCTCAAAATTGTCGGGCTTTTTTTTTTATACCACATAAAATAAAAAACACACATGTGATAAAATACCTCCAAAAGAAAGCCCAATTCATGGGGAAAAAAGGACATAAACTTAATTTTGGTGCAGCGTTGCATGACATCGCAATTGTCAGTTAAAATAATGCAGCACCTTAACACAAACAGCTTCTGTAACCACTTCCTGACCGCCCTATAGCAGAAATACTGCTACAGGGCGGCACGGGTGCTCAAAATCACATATATATATATATATATATATATGTGATTCACGCTCCCTTGGTTTTTACTCCCCTCCCAGATGGCGTCAGATTGCCCGTCAGTACGCCAGTCATCACATTTAACCCCTTGATTGCCAGGAACACGCTCATACACAATAAACCTCCATTGCTAGTATAGTGTCTAAACGGATCAATATCTTTGGTCAGATCAGCACTATACCAGCGTTCACATTAGTATAGTGTCCTACAAAATGCAGCATTAGTGGGATCAGCCCCGGCACCTGCCAGCAACTGCATTTAGCCCCTATGCTTACCCCCCCTTCTCCCCCAGCAAGCGCAGTGTCAGTAGGTTGCTGTCACTTCTTGATACATTGCACACAGTACCGCAGTGTTGGCAGAATGTAGCCTGATCTCAGCTTGCATTTGCGAGTAAATTTTGATGATTCTCATATGCAGCAGAGTGCCAGTACTAGTGCCCCGCTACCTTTTGGCGAACTGGCGAGCACCAGCGGCCTAGTACATCCTGGTCTTTCACATACCAGCACTGCAGTATCACTTGGTGGCTTGGTGACTCCCATAAGCGCAGTACAAGCCGGTGCGGTGGTCAGCACAAGTATTGTCCCACAACCACCAAGAATTCGCACACAGGCCCGTAGAGCCCCTATTATCCTTCTGGATGTGCTTGCAAATCCTGATTGGCAGCCCACAAATTCTGCAGCACCCATAGTTTCCCCATTCACTGCCCAACCCAGAATTCAGGTGGAAACCGCAAATTTAATTACTCCATTTGATTTTTTGGAGCTGCTTTTCACGGAAGATCTCTATGCATTGATTGTGGATCAAATAAATTTCTATACACAACAATTTATCACCGCCAACCCAAATTCAAACCTTGCCAGACCATTCGCATGGAAACCCATTACGGTTTCTGAATTAAAATTTTAATTCTGCTCTGCTGATATGAGAGTATATAATGTGTTTTATGCATTTCAACGACAACACACTCTGTCGTACTCAGGGTGAGCCTGAATTTGACAGTCTCCACAAGTTCGGCCCCTCGTAAATCACCTTAACCAAAAATTTACAGATGTCTATACTACACAGCAAAAAATCTATGTTGATGAGTCCCTCATTAATTTTTCTGGCCGCCTTTCATTCAAACAATTTCTCCCCAGCAGGCGTGCCAGATATGGGGTCAAGATGCATAAGACCTGTGAGAGGGCAACAGGCTATACATATAAGTTTTGGATTTTCAAGGGAAGAGAGCCCCCCGGATGCCCAGAATGCATGGGGAGCAGTGAAAAGACAGTTTGGGACTTGGTGTCATCCTTTTTCCATATGGGGTACCACTTATACGTGGATAATTTTTTTTCAAGCGTGCCACTATTTAGACATTTGTACAATCTTGGAACTGGTACATGTGGCACCATGTAACCTAATGCCCACCATTAGAAGTGGGTGGATGCAGGGCGGTATATTCTAATGGTGGGCATACTACACACTTTTTTTCTGGCAGAGATTTCTTCTCTTTTTTTCATTCAGCCCACAGGCTGCATGCAAAAAAAAAAGAACATAACATATATACCCAACAAGGACCAGCGACGTACTGGTACATCACTGGACTTGCTTATATCAGGATGATGCCTACAGCTGCAGGCATCATCCTGGTATCATTTTTTTCAGCCGGCGATCGAATTTCATGTAAAAGCAATCCTAGTGGCTAATTAGCTACAGGATTGCTTTTACAAGCAGTGGGAGATGATGCCCCCCCCTCCCCTGCTGCCCTCTACAGCCTTCTCAGGCAGTCCCGTGCCATCGGGGGAACCTGAGAATGCAGCCGGTGTTTCTGCCAGCTGACCATAGAGCTGATTGGAGACCAGAATGGTGCCAATCATCTCTATAGTCTAAGAAACCGGAAGCTACAAGCATTTCATCACTTCAATTTTGCAATTTAAACAGCTCCATTTGTAAATTGGGAAAGCATCTGATCACTCTGATCTTGGTGAGATTAGATAATGTAAGGGCAGAGGAGATATCCAGAGTCTGATAGACCCCAGATTCCTAAAAAAAGAATATATGACAATGCCCATTGAAGCCAAGGGGATACTTGCATTCCCTGTGATAGCATTAAAAGTGATCAAAAAATGAAAGGGACAGTGTAAAAATAGTAAAAAAAATCGAAATAACTTAAAATAAAAGCACCCTCGCCCCCCTGCGCACGCTTGTACCTGAATGCTCGAGCGTTGACCCTGTGCCAGTATGTAAACAACGGTTGCACCATGCATGTGGGGTATTGCCGCGAACGTCAGATCCAGGGCAGTAATTCTAGCACTAGACCTCCTCTGTAAATCTAAAATGGCAGCTTGTAAATGCTTTTAAAGTGTTGCCTATGGATATTAAAAATGTATGCAGTTTGTCGCCACTGCATGGGGCATGCGCAGTTTTAAAGCATGTTATGAGGTGCATGGGCGTCTGGCACCTAAGATGGCTGCTTGCTAGCAAAGCTCCACTCCTCACCGCTACAGCAGCGAGTTTTAAGAGCGATGAGAGGACTCCGACATAAATCACTAAGAGGTATAACTCCCCGACACCCTCCAACATCATGCCCAGAAGAAGAAAGTCCCCTGCTCACCCTAAGTGCTCACAGACGTTTACCTGGCCCTGTATACAAGGAGCCAAAATGATGCAAGCACCTCACAGCACAGAGGCTCCATTACTGATCCAGCCACACACAGCTATACTCCGGACCCCAGGCTCCTGGTTCCCCTGTATGATGGAGATCCAGCTGAGTCCTCTCCTCCTCTATCCCCCACATACAGAAGTCCTGCCAAATCTAGACCAAGAATAGAAGGCCCTGTAATTCCAGATCCAAATTCCTCAGATGTCATTCCTATTCCTACATTACAATTACAATCCGCAATTGAGGAATTTCCAGCTTCAGATCAACCCTTGTCAGAACTGGCGATGAAAAATATGTTGTTCTCATTAAGGCAAACCTTACATAGCGACATTTCAAATGTAATATCTCCTATCTCAAACGCCATAACGGATCACTCCAAACGTATACACCACATTGAAAACAAAATGGCTGCAATGTTCACAGCCTATAACACAGTAGTTGATGCACACACACATCATGAATCTGAAATCCTCCAAATGAAAAATAAAATAGCGGACTTAGAAGACCGCTCCAGAAGAAACAACATAAAAATACACAGAATCTCTGAATCAATCACCAACGACGCCCTTCTACCAACAATTGATCAAGCATCTGATCCCTTCAATCAACATGATTGAAATTGCAGTTGACAGAGCACATAGAATACCAAAACCCTCATTTTTACCAGCATCCACCCCAAGAGACGTACTAATCAGGGTTCACTTCTACCATATTACCAAATTAAATAAAAAATAATGGCGGCTGCCAGAAACCCCGCAGCCCTCCTTGCATCTCATAAAGGAATTAAACTATATGCGGACCTCTCCAAAGAAACCCTCCTTAACAGGAAGAAATTGATCTCGATCATCAAAGCTCTCAGAAACAACGGTATAAGTTACCAATGGGGCTTTCTAACCAAACTCATAGTCAGACACCAAGGCAGATCATTCGCTATCAAAAATATAGATGACAGCATAAATCTCCTCAATGAATGGAATATAGTCCCAGTCGAAGACCGTAGGATTGACCGTAACCAGCCCCACCAAATGGAGGGTGAATGGACCTGAACGCTATCTTCAAGCAAGTCGGAGTCCCAAGCAATTCATCCCAATCCGCTGCTGTAGAGATTAGGCCTATCTCTAACTACAGCTCTGTTTACTTCTTTGTGGACATTTCTAAATGACAACTACTTGTTCTCGAATATTTCCTCACGCCCCACTATGTCAGTAGTCACTCCAGACCACCCATGTTTCTTGCACCGTTGGCAAGTTTTTTTAACCTGCAGTTTTTCTTGTTCTTCTTACTACCCTTATCCAGTCTTCAATACTCCGTCACCACCCTAAACTTCCTTGACAAATAGCTTCACAAGACCAGCATACGAGTACCAACTTTCCGCACATAGAATCTCAACACCGGTTCACAATACCACCACAAGCTTCACGCAGCACTGTTCAAACATCTGTAAATCTTACACCAACCTGCTCAACTACTTTGTGCAGATATAATTCATCTCAGACCCATCTAACCAGACCACCATCACAAGATGATTAACATAGCCTCACTGAATGTCAGAGGACTTAACTCTCCTTTAAAAAGGTCTTTCCTAAACAAGGAACTAGCCGCCCTTTATACTGACATCATCTTTGTACTGGAGACCCACTTTGCTTTATCTAAGACACCGTCCTTCCACCTCAAAACTTTCACAACACGATTCTTAGCTTCCCACCACAAAAAAACAAAGACTCACTCCACTTTCAACTCCATTCAGAATATGCTGACCCTTCCGGCCGCTTCCACATTCTAGTGGGACTGATAGAAAATAACCTCTTCACATTGGTAAATGTATATGGCCCTAATTCAAACCAACTACGATTCTACAAACAACTCATTACCAAAATATCATCAATGAAACAAGGTCAACTACTAATCGGGGGAGACTTCAACATAGTAAACAATATACAAATGGACACCTCTTCTGGAAAAGGTGTCTCAAAAAGTAGCCTTGAACAATTTCTCCAAAAGAATGACCTATATGATATCTGGAGATGCCAACACGGCTCCAAAAGGGACTACTCATACTTCTCACCCTCCCAACTCTCATACTCCAGGATAGACTTTTTCCTCACCGACAAGTGGACACTACAACTCATTTCTTCATTTCAATAATTCTTTATTGTGTATTTCAAATAAACAGAAACAAAATCAAAATCAAATAAGGTGTGACAGTAATCAACTGAGACATCATCTTGAGGTCATGAAACATTTTCAGAAAAATATTGGCATGTTATGAGCATGCTTTATCCTGTACTTTCAGATATAATTATTTATTTAAGTCACAGTTGTCACGAAGATAGATTATGAAACATATAAATAACATAATGGAAATGCTCCGTGACACAATGACCAAGAAACTGGACCCCCACCCAGCCACCCCAGCTATGATACAAGACATGCTAGAATATATTTTACATTTGTGATTTCCTATAAGAGGAGTACCACTAATTCCAAATCTGCCAAAGTGTATTAAAGATGGAATATTTACCGGTATTAACTGCAAGCATGTTTTGATATGTAAGGTGAGTATGAAGTGTCTGTACAGTTTCAGTTATACTTGGGGAGATTGAGGATCTCCATATGCGTAGGAGTGTCAGTTTTGCAGCCAAGAATAAATGTGTTGTGAATTGTCTATAGGAAGGAGGAATATCCTCCATCCCTAGGTTCAATATGGCTAATGATGGAGAGGGTGGGATAGGCAAGCCAATAATTCGGTTGAGGATATCAAACACTGAGGGCCAGAAGCTATCCGATTTACTACATGACCAAAGAATATGGTATAAAGTTCCAGTATGTTGACATTCTCTCCAGCATAAAGGACATTGTGTAGAATGAAATTTAGGTAGCCTGTGCGGAGTAAAATACCACCTTAAGATGATTTTATGAGTTATCTCCCACAGATTAGCGCATAGTCGTGGATAATGTGTACTTTAGTGAATATGGATACTGGAACAGGCAAATGTATTCTAGGAGATGAAAGTGGATTGTTAATAGAGAGGGTAAGTGTTTTCCAAGCTCTCAAAGTCACTAAGATTGTTGGTTAGAGATTTTTTGGTTCATTTTTAAGGTAGGGATAAGCTAATAATTACACGTATAAATTCTCACATGAAATTTGTGTTTGTTGAAGCTCCTTCCATAAAGAGGTAGGTGTGTATGGGAACCAATACCACAACTGAGCCAAAATTGCAGCTATATGGTAGTCAGAGATGACTGCTAGTCCCATTCCTCCTGCGGATCTCATTTTAATCAGTTTAGTAAATGTACATCTTGCTTTTTTCCCTTCCCAGAGGAATCTGTGTAGGATAGACTGTAGAGTATGAAATAATTTCTTATTAGCTGGTATGGGTACAGAGCGAAATACATACAAAATTTGGGGTAATATCTGCATTTTAAACGCCGTTAATCTTCCGGACCATGAAAATGTGTGCTTAGTTCAAGATAAAAGACTTTTATTTAATCTAGTTTCCAAAGAAAGATAGTTAGCTTTAAATAGTTTCTGGGGACGATTGGTAAGTGTAATTCCCAAATATGTTATACCTGAATCCTGCCATATACAGTTGCAAGAAAAAGTATGTGAACCCCTTGGGATTACGTGGAGTTTTGCATGAATTGGGCATAAAATGTGCTCTGAACGTCAATTAAGTCACAACAATAGAAGAACACAGTCTGCTGAACATAATACTACACAAACATTAGATGTTGCCATGGTTTAATTGCACATAACATGTAAACATTCACAGTGCAGGGAGGAAAAAGTATGTGAACCTTTGGACTTAACTGGTTGACCCTCCTTTGGCAGCAATAACCTCAACCAAACATTTCCTGTAGTTGCAGATCAGACCTGCACAACGATCTGGAGTAATTTTGGACCACTCCTCTTCACAAAACTGTTTCAGTGTAGCAATATTCTTGGGATGTCCGGTGTGAATCGCTCTCTTAAGGTCATGCCACAGCATTTCAATCGGGTTGAGGTCAGGACTCTGACTGGGCCACTCCAGAAGGCGTATTCTGTGCTGTTGCAGCCATTGTTTTGTTGAATTACTTGTATGCTTTGGGTCATTGTCCTGTTGCATCACCCATCCTCTGCGGAGTTTCAGTTGGCGGACAGATGGTCGTACGTTTTCCTGCAAAATGTCTTGATAAACTCTGGAATTCATTTTCCTATCAATGACAACAATCCGTCCAGGCCCTGAGGCAGCAAAGCAGCCCCAAACCATGATGCTCCCTCCGCCATGTTTTACAGTGGGGATGAGGTTTGATGTTGGTGTGCTGGGCCTTTTTTTCTCCACACATAGTGTTGTGTGTTCTTCCCAAACAACTCAATCTTGGTTTCATCTGTCCACAGTATATTTTGCCAGTAGTGCTGTGGAACATCCAGGTGCTCTTTTGCAAACTTCAAACGTGCTGCAATATTCTTTTTGGACAGCAATGGCTTCCTCCGTGGTGTCCTCCCATGTACTCCATTCTTGTTTCGTGTTTTCCTTATTGTAGATGTGTCAACAAAAATGTTAGCATGTGCCAGAGATTTCTGTAGGTCTTTAGCTGACACTCTGGGATTATTCTTTACCTCATGCAGCATTCTGCGCTGTGCTCTTGCAGTCGTTTTTACAGGACGACCACGCCTAGGGAGAGTAGCAACAGTGCTAAACTTTCTCCATTTGTAGACAGTCTGTCTTACCATGGACACATGAACATCAAGGCTTTTGGAGATACTTTTGTAACCCTTTCCAGCTTCATTCAAGTCGACAATTCTTGGACGTAGGTCTTCTGAGAGCTCTTTTCTGCGAGGCACGGTTCACATCAGACAGTGCTTCTCGAAACCAGTAAACCCAGAACAGGTGTGTGTTTTTTAAGGGCAGGACAGCTGTCAACAATACACCCAATATCATCACACTGATTGGAGTCAAGGTTGGCTCACTCCTGGCTCCAATTAGCTCTGGGAGAAGTCATTAAGCTAGGGCCTCACATACTTTTTCCTCCCTACACTGTGAATGTTTACATGTTATGTGCAATTAAACCATGGCAACATCTAATGTTTGTGTAGTATTATGTTCAGCAGACTGTGTTCTTCTATTGTTGTGACTTAGATGACGTTCAGAGCACATTTTATGCCCAATTCATGCTCATACTCCACGTAATCCCAAGGGGTTCACATACTTTTTCTTGCAACTGTATAGGGGACGTCAGACTGTAATTTATCTTTATGTTTCGGAGTTACTCCTAGGTCAAGCATATGAGATTTAGCTTCATTAACTTTATAATATGATAATTTATAATACATATTGGAGAAGTAATGCAAATAAGCTGATAACATGTTTACTGCTTTTATATTGTAAACCTGTTATATCGGGGTGTTATATCAGGGTGTTATATCGGGGTGTTATATCAGGGTGTTATATCGGGGTGTTATATCAGGGTGTTATATCGGGGTGTCATATCAGGGTGTTATATATCAGGGTGTTATATATCGGGGTGTTATATATCGGGGTGTTATATTGGGGTGTTGTATTGGGGTGTTATATCGGGGTGTTATATTGGGGTGTTAAATCGGGGTGTTATATTGGGGTGTTAAATCGGGGTGTTATATTGGAGTGTTGTCTAATACCAGAGGCCAATGGCTCCATCATTAGGTTAGACATCAGTGGAGATAAGGGGTATCCCTGGCGAGTGCCATTTGTTATTTGGAAGGGTTTAGACAACATACCAGACGTGAACACCCTGGCTGATGGGAGGGGATACAAGGCTAAAATTGCCAAAAGCATGTGTCCTTGAAATCCAAATTTATTAAGTACTCTTTGAAAAAATAACCAATTCACCCTGTCAAACGCCTTCTCTGCATCTAACACCAGTAGCAGAGAGGGCGTCCGATGCTTCCAAGCCAAATTAATTAAATTAATCACTCTCCAAGTAGCATCAGAAGTCTGCCTTCTCTTGGTGAAACCTGACCAATCTTGGTGAATCAAGGCGGGCAGAATATCCACCAGTCATAACACCAACATTTGGTGTATATTTTTATATCGTTATTTAAGAGAGATATTGGCCTAAAATTAAGGGGAGTTTCAGGTGGTTTTCCTGGTTTAGGTAACGTCACTATCATAGCTCCAACATCTCTGGTGGGAAGTATGTCTTCAATGCTGCCTCACCATAGACCCTTATAAGATATGGAGATAAAGTATTTTTACATTTCTTATACTATTCCCCAATTAGTCCATCCGGACCTGGAGATTTGTTGCTGGGTGTAGTTTCTATAGTTTGGAGAACTTCAGATAAGGAAAATGGAGTATTCAAATTTTGAAGTTGTGAGCTAGAAAGTTTCAGCATCTGTATGTTGGCCAAAAAATTCTCTATACCGAGTAGGGAGGCTGATGAGTTTGAGTATCTTGGCTCAAATTGTATAAAGAACTCACTAAATAGGTCCGTAATATGTTGAGGACCATAGACTTTGTTATGAGATTTAGGATTGATTAGAAATGGTATTCTCATTGTATCATACGAGCTAGTACCCTACCCGCTTTATTACCGGAGGAGTAGAATTGCATTTTAACTCTTTTGGCCTGCTTTTCATAAATGTACAAAAGTGCCAGCCGCAATTCATGCCTTACTTGAGATAGTTTAACAGTTAATTGTTGAGAAGGTGACACTTTGTTTTGATCCTCTATGGAGCGTATATCTGAGAATAGATCATCCAACCTACGCTGTCTTTGTTTCTTTCCATTCGTACCCAGTTATATGAAAATGCCTCAGATGTACGCTTTGTGGGCATTTCAAAGGATAAACGGGTTATCTGTGGAAGGTGAATTAATTTCAAATTAGTCAGCCAGGTGGCTCTCAAGAAATTTTTGAGTAGCAGGATTGTGTGTAAGATATGAGTTAGCACACCACACCGTGGTCGATGTTTGTGAATATGCATCAGCCACTGTGAGAAGTATTGATGATTGGTCCAACCATGTGATATCATTCATTTTAGCTTGAGTGATTTTCGGCAGGAGCCACCTGTCTGTCAAGAATAAATCAATTCTAGAGTATGTACAATGTCTATTAGACAAAAAGGTATAATCTCTTTCATTCGCATTTACACATCGCCATGCATCATATAGCTCATGAGAACACATAAAAGGCAACAGAGATGGTGTTCTAACAGAAGAAGTCATTCTGGAATCTATATGTGGATCTGGAACCATATTAAAGTCACCACAGAGAAGGATGGATCCTTACTGAATTTTCTTAATTTTCCTCATCAAGCCATTCAAAAAATGAATTTTGTGCGTATTTGGTGCATAAATAGCTACTAGTGTGAATCTAGCATTTTATATATCACATATTAGGGTCAGAAAACGCCCTGCTGGATCTTTCAGTTCCTTGTGTAGCTGGAATGAGACAGAATCCCTTATCGCGATCATCACTCCTCTCTTCTTCGCAGGCATGTTTGCAGTATAATAATGTTGAAAATTTGTATGGGTGCATCTAGGTGCCGACTCTTGATGAAAGTGTTTCCTGAACACACAAGATATCACAGTGTGATTGGTCCGCCTCTTTCCACAATGAAGCTCTTTGTGGTGGGATGATTCAGGCCATGCGCATTAACAGATAAAATGGTGATTGGCATGTTGGTAAATTTTGAATTTCCTGTCATCAACACTCTTCTGAGTTAAGCATGAAGACCTCTGGGAACAGGCAGTCATTGTTGCGGAGTTGGGTATATATAAAGGCCTTGTAATGGTATCTGAGTACATATCTTGTACAGCGGGGGGGGGGAGATGATAGTACAGTCCGATATCCTGGTCTACGGAACAACAAGAACACTAATAACCAAAAAACAATAGAAAACAAGAAACTCTTGTATAAACTGGGGGTTTTTAAAAACCCAAGTGCAGAGAATTTCTGCTCAAGCATGTGGGAGCAAAATATTTGGCTTGAGCTCCTAATGGCAGAAAGTGCTGTGGTGGGCTATACGTTCAAATACATGAAGATGCCTTAAGGCACTGAATGGTATTCAAGAATTGTATACACACTTCCAATCTGGTATTATCTTGTTAGTGCTACTGAGAGGCAGTGTTTTTGGTGCTTCATTGGGAATAATATTCCGGGTTTTCAGCAGTTGCAAACCTTTGTTACACGACGTGATGACGTGGGTGGTACCATTGTTGGTGATGACAAGCTTCGTAGGATAGCCCCACTTGTACCCAATGTTGTGGTTCCGGAGGGCCTTTGTGATATTATTCAAGCCTTTACGCAGTAGTAGTGTATGCTGTGATAGATCTGTGTAACATTGAAGATCAGAATAAGTAGAGGAGCGGTGTTCTTCTTTTTGTGTTAACAACATTAGTCGCTCCTTTATGTGAAAAAAGTGGATGTGGAGTAATACGTCCGTGGGTACATGTTCTGAGATGTGTGGAGGTTTGGGAATACAATGTATCCTGTCTATTGTAAGCTCCAAAGGGGACAAGTCTGGCATTAGAGATGAAAACATAGTAGTAGCATAGGAATGGAGTAATGCTAGTAGTACTGTTTCTGGGATCCCTCTGATTTTAACATTGTTCCTCCTAGACCTGTCCTCTAGGTCTGCAAGTTTTACCTTCAACCACACCTGTTCTTCTTCATTAGACTCATTTGCATCAATTAATTTGTTGATTGTGGAGGCGTATTCCCCCATTTTATTTTCAATGTGGGTAACTCTGTCCCTCACAGCTATAAGCTCTTTGTTAAATTTCCGCATACAAGGCATCATGGCAGTAAGTATAGTGCTTCTGCAGAAATTAACATATCTTTTAGAGTGGTGTCTAAAATAGGTTGATTTGATGTGGGAAATGATGTAATGGATTCTGGTAATTCTCTAGTGTCCTCCTGTGTATCAGGGTTTGAGCTCACATTGCTGCAAGTTTGAATCCTCCATCCTAAGCCTGGATTTTTCAGGACTTTTGACCGATGGGGTAGAGCAGCAATGGGCAAACTACGGCCCGCGGAGCGTGGCAAACATCGGCTGTCAGGATGAGTGTAGGCGGGGCAGCGTGACGAACGTGAGGGGAGGGGAGCTAGGCTCCTCTCACAGTCCGCCCTGAAGACCGGAACGGCGCGGGAACACGGCGAGAGGAACGCGCGGAGCAAAGGTAAGTGAATTGACACAGGGGGGGACTTGGGGACTTAATATGGGGGATGAATTACTATATGGGGGATGAATTAATATGGGGAATGAATTACTATAGGGGGGATGAATTACTATATGGGGGATGAATTACTATGGGGGATGAATTACTATGGGGATGAATTACTATATGGGGGATGAATTACTATGGGGGATGAATTACTATGGGGGATGAATTACTATATGGGGGATGAATTACTATATGGGGGATGAATTACTATGGGGGATGAATTACTATATGGGGGATGAATTACTATGGGGGATGAATTACTATATGGGGGATGAATTACTATATGGGGGATGAATTACTATGGGGGATGAATTACTATATGGGGGATGAATTACTATATGGGGGATGTATTACTATGGGGGATGAATTACTATGGGGGATGAATTACTATATGGGGGATTAATTACTATGCTTACTATGGGGGAATATTACTATACTTACTATGGATGACACATGCACATCATTCATCTACTCTTGGTCCGGCCCCCGGGTCCAATATATGAACCCATTGCGGCCCTCAAGTCAAAAAGTTTGCCCACCCCTGGGGTAGAGGCTTGATATATTGTGGCTGACTCTATGTTGTCACCATAGAAGCCATTCTGATCCCTGTGTAGGGAACGAGGAGTTGCTGGAGGAGAAGAGGAATGTGAGCCGGCGCCATCTTGGCCACGCCACAGCTGTGGCTGGGAGAAGTATGCCGTAAGTTTCTGGGGTTTGTGACCCTCTTTTTGCTTTCTGGGCATGTTACCTGCATGTAGGAAGACAAACCGCCAAGTTGGGGTGAGTGAACAAAGCCCCTGTAAGCCGTGAGCCGCTATTGTTTTCCTCCATGTGCCAGAGTGTTAAGCCGCCATCTTGGCTGTGGTCAAGCCACGCCCCCCCTCCCCCCCTTCTTATACTTACCTGAGCTTTATCTCAATCCAGCGATGTGCATAAGAGCTCTCTCAGCTCTCTCCCTCCTCATTGACTCAGATGCAACCATTGGCTCCCGCTGCTGCCAATCACAGCCAGTGAGCAGGGAGCAGGAGGCTGGGGTCAAGCCCCGCTCTGTGGGGTTGATTTATTAAAGACAAATAGGCTGTGCACTCTGCAAAGTGCAGTCAGACTCTGAAAGTGCAGTTGCTCCAGAACTTAGTAAATGAGGTAAAGCTTCACTTTGCAAACAACATCCAATCACATGCAAGGAAAATATTAAAAAAAATAGCAGTTTTGCTTGCACATGATTGGATGATGGAAGTCAGCAAATCATCTCCTCATTTACTAAGCTCTGGACCAACTTTCCTTGCAGTTTTTTTGCCTTTAGTTAATCAACTCCACGGAGCCAGCTTGGAAGCAAGTACATATGAGGGCCCCCATTGCAAGTGGCTTGCTATAGTGGGCCATGGGTAAGGGGGAGGGGTCAGGAGTGACAGCAGGGGACCGAAGAAGAGGAGGATTGGTGCAAAACTATTATACAAAGCAGGTAAGTATACCATGTTTGTTATTTTTTTAAATTTACAATCGCTTTAAAGCCTGCCATACATGGATCGAAATTGGGGCAGTTCAGGAGGGACCGGCTACATTTCAATCCATGTATGGGCAGATACAATCTATAGATCAACTTCTCATTTAATTTATCTGGCTAGTTTTGGTTATGTGGAGTCAAGTCAAAACTTTTTTTTATTTTTAATTTTGTATGGAGTGGAAAAGTAAGTGTTGGGTTTTTACTGTTATCCCGATTCCCGAGCTTTGTTGAAGAGCTTTCCTGCCCTGGTGACTATGATTTTACCAGACATGATGTGCGAGCAAATCACACAAAGACAAAAATAAAGAAAAATGTTTTGTAGTAGTGTAGCGCTACCCCCTCAGGGGCCACTGAATTTGTCTTGGGTCCCACTAAGCTCTGCACGGCCAGGCAACATGCATTTTCCCACTTGCACATTCAGAGTCAGTAAGCAGCCCTTGAGCTGGCTTTTAGTTGTTTTTATTACGGGGTTAACAACTTGGATGGTGTCTAGGAGTATATGGGATGCCCAAGGTACTTTAAACTTAAGGACAACTTCTTGGAAACCTGTACACTATAAAAATATGTGTATCCAAAAAATAGCACTGTCTCTTTAAAGAAGCACTTCTCAGACACCACATGAATCCCTCCTCCTCACCTGGCTGCAAAGAGGATATCTGTCAGGGACTCCGGGAGTTACCACGGCGCACGAGTCTGCGCATGTGCAGTCTGTCTAGGCGCACTAGCGTGCGGGTGCTAGGACCTGGGTGCCCACGGCAGCAACGGCGGCCGCGCATGCGCACTTGCGCTCGCGCGCCTGGCACCAATGAGTGCACAGGGCGCACTATTTAAACAGACTCTGGCAATACTCAAATTGCCATATGGTCTTTCCTGCTTTTCCTGTTATCCTGTGTTCCAGAGAGATTGCTATTTGCCGACCCTGCCTGACCCTGATCCGTTGACCGTCTCCTGCTCTGATCCCTGGCTTGTCCCTGACTACTCTTCTGCCTACTCCTGAATTATTTGACCTCCTGTTCCCAAACCTTTGCTCGTAACCCGGTTACTCTCTGCCTTCTGCCCTGTACCGTTCTGCCTCTGCTGTTACCGACCTGGCTTGTCTGACCCCGCTATACTCCATACTGTCATCCATCCATCCATCCCGCTCGGATCCAGTCGCTACTGTCCAGGGCCTGCCAGTTTCTTCACATCAGGCTCTCCTCCTGTACATACCTCTGGCGGCCCTCTCTACCACAGTTGGGCATACACAGGGGCCGCGACCTTGTCTCAGTTCTGCTCCAAGTCCATCCCCACCATCAGGGGTTCTGGCGAATAAGCAGACTGGGGCTTAGACTCCGCGCCCTGGGGAATCCTGTTCTGTGGTTCACTAGAGATACCGCTGGGCGGTACCTAACAGGACCGTTCGGCCATGACTGAGTCTGGAAGAGGCCCCTCTCTGCTGGATGACATATGCCAGCACCCAAGCTGTCAAGACTCTTCAAGAGGGGTATACGCATCTGGAGGGACGCATTCAGACACTCTCCCTGCCAGCAACTCCACCGGCAGGCACAGGAATCTCGACTCCAGCCCAGGGACCTACTGAAACCCCCGCCGGAGCAATGGTCGCCATACCCCCACCGGAACCTCGTGTACCAACACCGGAGCGTTTCAATGGGGATCGAGGGAAGTTCAGGGCCTTCCAGAACTCTTGCCAGCTATATTTTGACCTGCAACCGCGGACGTTTTCCTCAGAGTCTGTGTTATATCCCTGCTGCAGGGTGAACCCCAGGGCTGGGCACACCGTCTGCTGGAAGCTCACTATCCACACCTGAACTCAGTTGGTGCATTCTTTAAAGCGATGCGCAGTTATACGACGACCCCTCAATGAGCTGCTTCGGCTGAGGCAGCTCTACATACCTTACAGCAGGGTCGCCGGGCAGCAGAGGATTACGCCTCTGCATTTAGGTGCTGGAGCGGAGACATTCAGTGGAACGACGCGGCTCTGCGCCATCAGTTCCGCCTAGGGTTGTCTGATCCACTTAAAGATGAGTTGGCAAGAGTGGGAGTATCTGACTCCTTGGAAGATTTGATCATCCTGGCCATCCAGATCGACCGCAGGTTGCGGGAATGGAGGCAAGAAAGGTCCAGCCAAGGGCCAAGACCAACATGGATGCTGCCACGGGTGCCAGTCCTGCCGAATCCCGCAGTCAGTGATAAGAATCTAGAGCCATCAGACCGGACTGAACCCATGCAGCTCGGACTAATGCAGCCTTTTCTCATGGTGAAAGAATGCCAGAGACGCCGGATAAACAATCTGTGACCTCTAGCGGGTCATATAGTGTGCTCCTGTCCGGAGAAGTTATGCAAGTACTCTTCTTTTGTTTCTGCTATGTCTCCTGCTGGCCTAGATGACCCAACTCATTTAGCCGTACCAATCTCATTTCAGCTCCCTGGAAGAACTGTATAAGTGATGGCCATTATTGACTCAGGGACCTGCAGCTGCTTCATAGACCTTAGCTTTGCAGCCCAACAGCAGATTCCGTTACTGTCTAAAGAGCAGTGCCTGAACATCTTCCTGGCTGACGGGTCTCAAATTAAGTCCGGGTTGGTAGATCGGGAGACCCCTCCTATACACACCACAGTGGCCAGTCATCATCAAGAACTCCTCCGCTTGGACGCCATTGCGTCCCCTTTATTTCCAGTTATTTTGGGGCTCCCCTGGTTACGAGCGAATGATCCCCAAATTGATTGGAGAACCGGATCTTCGGAAGGGATTCATCCATCCTTCCACATCACCGGCTGGGATCGGAATCTTTTTTGTGGAAAAAAAGGACCAGTCCCTGAGGCCCTGTGTTGACTATAGGGATCTGAACAAAATTACAGTTAAGAACCGTTATCCCCTTCCCTTAGTCCCTGAATTGTTTCAAAGGTTAAAGTCGGCATCTTTTTTACTAAGCTAGATCTTAGGGGTGCTTACAATCTGGTCTGCATACGCGAAAGGGATGAGTGGAAAACCGCTTTCCGCACTTGGTTCGGGCACTTCGAATACTTAGTTATGCCATTCGAGTTATGTAACGCACCGGCCACCTTTCAGCATTTTGTGAACGATGTTTTGGATATCTTTGTGATCGTGTACTTAGACGATATTCTGATTTTTTCCTCATCTCTGGAGGCGCATCGAGGTCATGTCAGAAGCGTGCTGGGGTGTCTTCGCCAGCACGGGCTTTATGCCAAAGCCGAGAAGTGTAGCTTCGAACAGCACAGTATCCCATTCCTGGGGCTGATCATTTCCACCACTGGAATTGCTATGGACCCCCAGAAGATCTCTGCGATCTTAGAATGTCCGGTCCCCACAGATAAGAAAGGGGTTCAGCGATTTATTGGCTTCGCCAATTTCTACAGGAAATTTATTAAGAATTTCTCAGGCCTGGTATCTTCCTTCACCCAACTTACGAAGATGGGGGTAAGCTTTCAGTGGATCCCAGAGGCACAGGTCGCCTTTGAGTCCTTGAAGAAGCTGTTCATGGCAGCTCCTATCCTAAGTCACCCCAATGCATCACTGCCTTATATCTTAGAGGTAGATGCGTCAGAAAACGGAGTGGGAGCAATACTGTCTCAAAGGGTAGGGGTAAAGGAGCTTATGCACCCGGTGGCCTTCTTTTCTAGGAAGCTTACCCCGTCAGAAAGGAATTATGACATCGAAGATTGGGAGTTGTTGGCAATCAAAACGGCATTGGAGGAATGGAGATACTTGTTGGAGGGAGCCTCGCATCCCATTCTGGTCTACACAGACTATAAAAACTTGGAATACCTGAGGACAGCTAAACGCCTCAGACCGCGTCAGGCCAGATGGGCGTTATTCTTTTCAAGATTCACTCTGCATATAACCTACTGACCTGGATCTAAGAATACCAAGCCTGACACTCTCTCCCGGATGTTTGAAGACCCTAAAGAAATGCCCAAGCCAGATACCATCTTGCCGGCAGGTAGTTTCTTATTGCTACAGTCTGAACTCCTGTCTAAGTTACAGGCTGCATCCACAAGGGCCCCCAACCTACCTGGAGTCTCTGTACAGAGCAGAGAGGGTCTCTTATGGAGGGGGGAGCAGATCCTGGTACCCAAAGAAGCTTGGACCCTGGTCCTGGGCTATTGCCATGACCACCCATTGGCGGGTCATTTTGGAACACACAAGACTTTAGAGTTAGTACGATGTACATTTTGGTGGCCAAGTATGTCCAAAGACTGTGAGATGTACGTTAAGACCTGTGTTATCTGCAAATGGAACAAGCCCACCAGGGACAAGGCTTGGGGTCTGTTGCGACCCTTGCCGGTACCCAGGAGCATGATCTCTATAGATTTTATTGTGGAATTGCCACCATCGCAGAATCATACTGTGATTTTCGTAGTGGTGGACTGTCTCTCTAAGATGGCTCATTTCCTCCCATTGAAAAGTACACCTCCTGCTTCCGAAATGGCACAAGTGTTCATTAAGGAAATAGTGAGACTCCATGGAGTGCCGAACAATATCGTTTCAGATCGGGGAGTCCAGTTCACTTCTACGTTTTGGAAGGCCTTGCGCGAAGGTTTGGAAATCAAACTGTCTTTCTCTTCAGCATATCATCCGCAAACGAACGGACAGACTGAGCAAACTAACCAAATTCTGGAACAATACCTTAGGTGTTACACCTCGTTCCTCCAAGATAACTGGCTGGCACTCCTGCCCCTAGCAGAGTTTGCTTATAACAATGCATGTGTCAGGAATCTAGGAATGACCAGAAAGGTGTGGACTGACACAGGGAAACGCAGGTTTCAGGTATAGTATAATAATACAGTTTATTATTAGCCACCCATATATATATATATAAATATATATAAACGCACAGTGAACAAACCAACCTTCCACTAATCTTAGTAGGTGCAGGAACACAGGCGTAGTCAGGGCTGGAGAGGTGGAACGGTCAGGCCGGCCGTAGGGTTCTGTAATGACCGTTTGGTGGTACCTCTAGTGGTCCCCAGGACAGGATTCCCCGGGGCGCGGAGTCTAAGTCCCAGTCTGCTTATTCACCAGGGCCCCTGATGGTGGGGATGGACTTGGAGCAGACAGGAACCAGGTCGTGGCCCCTGAGTACACCTGCTAGTGGTAGAGGGATTCGCCAGAGGTATGTGCAGGTACGGCTGGATCCGTGCAGGATGGATGGATGGCAGAGTAGTTAGCATGGTCAGACGGGCCAAGTCAGCAACGTGCGGGCAGCAAGGTACCAAAGGAGCAGGCAGAGAATGGTCAAGGTCACAAGCTGGGTTCAGTAACTCACGGGCAGCGCGGTACAGGGGATCAGGCAGAAGGATGGTCAGGCAAGCCAGGGGTTCAACAGGAGACGGTCAGCAGAGGTCAGGATCAAGCCGGGTCAGCAACGAAACAGGAACACAAGATACCAGGTACAGAGGCTCATGGGAAAACATACACCAAGGCCCAGATCACAGGCCTGGTCATGCCTTAAATACACCTTTCTGCAATCAGCCCCCAGGTTTGGCTGACTGCAGGTGTGAGCTTCTGGCTGCTGAGAGCACCCGCTGGTCAGCTCTGGTACTGCAGCCCACACGGCAGGTGAGTCCCACCACCAGTGCTGAGTCCATTCCTGACAGTACCCCCCCCCCCCCCTCAAGGAGCGGCCTCAGGACGCTAAAGACAGTCCTTAGTGGGCAAAATGTTCCACCGCCCGGGTCAGGTAACTGGCTGAATATCCAACTGCCGGAGTAAACCGGCTGGCTGGGTTTCCTGCTGGTAGACTTCTCTTTGTGTAGGAGAACCCAGGAAGGCAGGTCACTGGGCACAGGATTTCCAGGAGCAGGCTGGGAATCAGTTATTGGCCAGTTTAGCTGGACATCAGGGGCTGGCATGTCGGGCTGTGCAGCGGGCAGAGGCACATCAGCGGGCACCGAGTCATCTGGCACGACAGTGGGCACCGAGTCACCGGGCACATCAGCGGGCACCGAGCCATCTAGCAGAACCGCGGGTATCGGGTCACCAAGCTCGACAGCAGGCACCAAATTAACTGGCACAACAGTGGGCACTGAATCAACTGGCACGACAGCGGGCACCAAGTCATCTGGCACGACAGCGGGCACCAAGTCATCTGGCACGACAGCGGGCACTGAGTCACCGGGCACCGAGCCATCTAGCAGAACCGCGGGCACATAGTCACCTGGCAAGTCAGCGGGCACCGAGTCACCGGGCATGTCAGCGGGCACCGAGCCATCTAGCAGAACCGCGGGTACCGGGTCACCAAGTTCGACAGCGGGCACCAAGTCAACTGGCACGACAGCGGGCACCGAGTCACCGGGCATGTCAGTGGGCACCGAGCCATCTAGCAGAACCGTGGGTACTGGGTCACCAAGCTCGATAGCGCGCACCGAGTCACTGGGCATGTCAGCGGGCACCGAGCCATCTAGCAGAACCGTGGGTACCGGGTCACCAAGCTCGACAGCGGGCACCGAGTCAACTGGCATGACAGCGGGCACCGAGTCATCAGGCATCGGGTCATGTGGCTCAACAGCGGGCATTGGGTCCTCAGGCATCAGGTCATCTGGCTCGACAGCGGGCACCGAGTCAACTGGCACGACAGCGGGCACCGAATCATCAGGCATCAAGTCATCTGGCTCGACAGCGGGCACCGAGTCAACTGGCACCGAGTCAACTGGCACGACAGCGGGCACCGAGTCATCAGGCATCAAGTCATCCGGCTCAACAGCGGGCACCGAGTCAACTGGCACGATAGTGGGCACCGAGTCAACTGGCACCGAGTCAACTGGTACGACAGCGGGCACCAAGTCAACTGGCACGACAGCGGGCACCGACTCATCAGGCATCAAGTCATCTGGCTCGACAGCGGGCACCGAGTCAATTGGCACCGAGTCAACTGGTACGACAGCGGGCACCAAGTCAACTGGCACGACAGCGGGCACCGAATCATCAGGCATCAAGTCATCAGGCTCGACAGCGGGCACCGAGTCAACTGGCACCGAGTCAACTGGCATGACAGCGGGCACCGAGTCAACTGGCACGACAGTGGGCACCGAGTCAACTGGCACCGAGTCAACTGGTACAACAGTGGGCACCAAGTCAACGGGCACGACAGCGGGCACCGAATCATCAGGCATCAAGTCATCTGGCTCGACAGCGGGCACCGAGTCAACTGGTACGACAGCGGGCACCAAGTCAACTGGCTGAACCACGGAAGGCGGGTTCTCAGACGACAGGCTGACCGGTTTGGATACTGGCAGGATGGTACAGCGAGTGGGAGCAGGGGACTGACATGTGGTAGATAGCAGGGTATACTGGGCTGTCACTGGGGGTGCTGTCGGTAATGCAGGAAAAGAGCTTTGAGCAGAGGAATGATGAGAAACAGGACTGGTTTGTTGCAAGCTGACTGAGGCTAGCTGTAACAAGTCTGACCATGTCTGCAGTAAGGGTTGGACAACGCTCAGCTTACACAAGGCCTGTCTGGTCGAAGATTGCACTGCGTTTATACACTTCTTTAGCACATGTGGTGAACATGCTGAATAATGCTCCAAGAAGCAATCCGGATCATCCTCCAACAACCATACCAGTGATATTATTTGACTCACCCTGAATGGAGGAAGGAATTCATCCCTGCTTTCAGGGGTACTAGATGAAGCCAACTCAACACAAGCCTGAATCAATGGTTGCACTTCAGAGAGCTCTAGGACCTGACCTACTAGGGAATGAGCGACCCGTATGCACTCTAGCAGCTGATCCCTGGTATACTCCCGCAGAGTCTGATAGGCATATTCTCTGTCATCAAAGACTAGCATAGACAAATATATAACCTCATCAGGATGCATCCTTCACAACAAGTCAAGATGGCTTCCCTGTGCAGCCACTTCTGGTCAGGAAAGGCCTTGGTGTGATGTCAGGAATCTAGGAATGACCAGAAAGGTGTGGACTGACACAGGGAAACGCAGGTTTCAGGTATAGTATAATACAGGTTATTATTAGCCACCCATATATATATATATAAACGCACAGTGAACAAACCAACCTTCCACTAATCTTAGTAGGTGCAGGAACACAGGCGTAGTCAGGGCTGGAGAGGTGGAACGGTCAGGCCGGCCGTAGGGTTTTGTAATGACCGTTTGGTGGTACCTCTAGTGGTCCCCAGGACAGGATTCCCCGGGGCGCGGAGTCTAAGTCCCAGTCTGCTTATTCACCAGGGCCCCTGATGGTGGGGATGGACTTGGAGCAGACAGGAACCAGGTCGTGGCCCCTGAGTACACCTGCTAGTGGTAGAGGGATCCGCCAGAGGTATGTGCAGGTACGGCTGGATCCGTGCAGGATGGATGGATGGCAGAGTAGTTAGCATGGTCAGACGGGCCAAGTCAGCAACGTGCGGGCAGCAAGGTACCAAAGGAGCAGGCAGAGAATGGTCAAGGTCACAAGCTGGGTTCAGTAACTCACGGGCAGCGCGGTACAGGGGATCAGGCAGAAGGATGGTCAGGCAAGCCAGGGGTTCAACAGGAGACGGTCAGCAGAGGTCAGGATCAAGCCGGGTCAGCAACGAAACAGGAACACTACTGCAGCCCACACGGCAGGTGAGTCCCACCACCAGTGCTGAGTCCATTCCTGACAGCATGCCATTCGGCCACTAAGCAGTCCCCGTTCTTCGCCAACTATGGGTTCCATCCCACTTTCCTGCCTGATATGGTCCCGGAAAACTCAGTCCCAGCGGCTCAAGAGACCCTAAATGTTTTTACGTCCAATAACAAATTGTTACAGGAGACAATGGCAAGGGCCCAGGAGGATAGCAAGAGAACTTTTGATAAGAGAAGAAGAGGGGAACTGGTTGTGCACCCAGGGGACCAAGTTTGGTTGGCAACGACCAATCTGAAACTAGCATATCCTTCAAGGAAATTGGCACCCAGATTCATGGGCCCATTCCGGGTAGAACGTAAGATCAATGAGGTTGCTTATAAGGTGGCGCTTCCGGAATCTTTTAAGATACACCCTGTCTTTGATGTGTCTTTGCTCAAACCTGCAGCACCGGATCCCTTTTCAGATTGTAGATCTAGACTCCCGGAGGCCATAGACATTGATGGAGAGAGGAATTTGAGATAGAAGCAATTATTGACTGCAGGAGGAGGGGTGGTCAGACGCAATACCTCATCAAATGGAAAGGCTATGGGCCAGAAGAAAATTTGTGGGAGCCTGCTCAAAATGTTCATGCTCCTAGGTTTATTCGGGAATTCCTTCACAACCAGCCCCAAAGGAGAAATCAGTTGGGCATCTGGAGGTTGCCAGTAGGGAGGGGGGGGGGGCAATGTCAGGGACTCCGGGAGTTACCGCGGCTCATGAGTCTGCGGAAGCGCGGTCTGTCTAGGCGCAATAGCGTGCGGGTGCTAGGACCTGGGCGCCCACGGCGGCCATGCATGCACACTCGCGCTCACAGACGTGCGCCTGGCACCAATGAGTGCACAGGGCACACTATTTTAACAGACTCTGGCAATACTCAAATTGCCGTATGGTCTTTCCTGCTTTTCCTGTTATCTTGTGTTCCAGAGAGATTGCTAGTTGCCGACCCTGCCTGACCCTGATCCGTTGACCGTCTCCTGCTCTGATCCTTGGCTCGTCCCTGACTACTCTTCTGCCTACTCCTGAATTATTTGACCTTTTATTGCCGAACCTTTGCTCGTGACCCGGTTACTCTCTGCCTGCTGCCCTGTACCGTTCTGCCTCTGCTGTTACCGACCTGGCTTGTCCGACCCCACTATACTCCATACTGTCATCCACCCATCCATCCATCCCGCTCGGATCCAGTCGCTACTGTCCAGGGCCTGCCAGTCTCTTCACATCAGGCTCTTCTCCTGTACATACCTCCGGCGACCCTCTCTACCACAGTTGGGTGTACCCAGGGGCCGCGACCTGGTCTCAGTTCTGCTCCAAGTCCATCCCCACCAACAGGGGCTCTGGCAAATAAGCAGACTGGGGCTTAGACTCCACAATCTGGGGAATCCCGTTCTGTGGTTCACTAGAGATACCGCCGGGCGGTACCTAACATTGTCCCGGGGCAAGGGATTCCAAGATATAACAATTAAGTAGTCCCGAATGAGAACTAGTTGGATATTTCACCTGACCTCCTTCTCCCTTTATCTGGCCCAGGGGATATAGAAGTACTCACACTGTCCTGTCCTGTCAGCGTGGTGGGTTGCTGACTGCTTTCAGGCCTTTTGACAAGCGTGGCCAAGGTACATCGGTGAACAGTAGATGACCTCCTCTTTCCACCACCCAAGATGTAGGCACGCATATGCAGGAGCCCATGGGAGTTCCCATGGAGGTCCCCCTTATCAGGCGATAACTGGTTCCTAAAAATTGAAAGCAGTTGTGGCTAAGAGCAAATTCAAGTAATTTCAAGATAAATTCATTTTGAGCTCCCATTTCAGGATAATATGACTGTAGGAAATGAACTGTTGCTCCCAGTCCCCATTGATGGGGAATGGAAGTATAAAGCGACTCAACATCAATACCCACAAGTATAGTACCTACTTTAACTTCCACATGGTTTAATTGGATGAGAACATCCCTAGTGTCCTGAACATATGATGGTAGGCGTGTCACCATCGATTGATTAAGACATCCTTCCTATGTGCTCCAGGGTACTCTTAATGGTCGATATAATGGGCCTTCCAGGGGGGTTGTCTACATTTTATGTACCTTGGGAATGATGTATATTGCAGGATCCTTCTTGGTTATCAAGCCCACATCATGTGCCCAGGACAGTTTTTCATTAAGGGACATGACCAATGATGGAAAGGGGTTGCTAGATAGTTTAACATAGGTTGAGGTATCACCTAATTGTTGCTTTATTTCCATTTCATATGCTGTTTCTGATAGCAACATCACATTTCCCCCTGAGTCCCTTAAGAGACAATCTTTCATCCCTGAGTTCCTTAAGAGCCAATCTTTCATCCCTGAGTTCCTTAAGAGCCAATCTTTCATCCCAGCTCATCTGGCTAAGTATCCAATCCAAGAACAAGGAACTGGCTAAGCATTAGACTGCCAAGACTTGCCAAGAACTTGCATCCAGCAGAATTCTCCCTTCTAGGCCCTGGGGGTATAGAGGTGCTCACATTGTCCTTGTCCTGCAGCGGTGGATAGAATTGCTTTCAGGCCTCTGTAGCTGAAATAGTTCCTCTCCAGGCTATGGAGGCTGTTCTTCCCCAGTGGACTGCAGGGCTCTTCTTCAGCTTCCAGCCTCTCCAGGCTACACAGCAACACTTCTCAGCATTACATTTTCCACCCACCTCTCCTGCAAGCATGGCTCTCTCATATTTATGGGGTGGTCTGCCACACTACAAGGCCTCTGCCTAGGATTGATCAGACTCTCATAAATATGCAGATCGGCCCCTCCTCACCTCTGCCTACTGGATTCTAGAAACTTCTCCAAGTTTCAAGCAGGGGCAGATACCAGAGGACTCACCTACAGAGCCCCCTAGCCCTGACCTGAAGTAACCCTCTAACTAAACTCAGGCTTCTAACATGCCTCAAACTACTTTAAAAAACAATGTACACTATAGGGTGCTACATTGAATTCATACTGGCTTGCAGGGAAACTGGATGTACTGTATTATAAATATACAATTATAACATATCATCTACTGGTCACCCATTAACCCCCAATATTTACAATCTTTAGGCACAAAAGTCACAAGAGTTCTTTTCAGTTTCACACTTTTGGGTTACACATGTTTTTCCTGAATGGCGCCCTAACACTCTAAGGCAAAGGACCTGCACTGCAACACATGGCGATGCACAATAACTCACTCCTATGCATTGTGGTGTCCTGTGCTGCCAATAAAAGGGCAGCCCCTCTCTTGTTTAATATCCTTTTTTATAAACCACTATGGGGGAGATTTACTAAAACTTCAGCACTCTTAAGCTTTGATGAAAAAACCTGGAAGCTGATTGGTTTCTATGCAGAGTTGCACCAGATTTTGCACTCTCCAGTTTTAGTAAATCCCCCCCCAAGGAACTGTTAGAGTAGAATTTCAGCCTAAACCTAACTTATCTTAACTCGGGGCCAAGTGCACGCAAATATGGGGCCTCTTGGTGGCTGGGCCTTGGCGCTGAGGGACCGCATATTTGTGTACCCAATGTAAACAAAATATGCACCAAGAGTGAGCACCATGTGTGCATCCAGCAAATTTACCGGTGCCTCACAGAAAGGTCCTGATCACTACTTGCGATTTCCGATCATGTGACCGCCGTGATAACCAATCACCCTAACCTACTCCTGGCACCACAAACCCTTTAAAGGGCTGGGAGGCGCTGACACCAAGGGATTCAAAATGCCCCAGCACCTATGTTAATCCGAGTAAGAAAGATGTATATACACTGCTCAAAAAAATGAAAGGAAGACTTTGAAAACACATCAGTTCTTAATGGGGAAAATATCATGCTGGATATCTATACTGATATGGACGGGGTAATTCAACCTACAAGGGACTGAATTCAAAGACACCCCAAAAATGAAAAAATGATGCCACAAGCTAGTCCATTTGACTGAAATGTCATTGCATCAACTCAGAATGGTCCTCAGTAGTTTGTATGGCCCCCACGTGCTTGTATACATGCCTGACAATGACGGGGCATGCTCCTAATGAGACCACGGATGGTGTCCTGGGGGATTTCCTCCCAGATCTGGACCAGGGCATCACTGAGCTCCTGGACAGTCTGAGGTGCAACGTGGCAGCATCGGATGGACCCCAACATTATATCCCAGAGGTGTTCTATTGGACTTAGGTCAGGTGAGTGTGGGGGCCTTTCAATGGTATCAATTCATTCATCCTCCAGGAACTACCTGCATACTCTTGCCACATGAGGCCAGTCATTGTCGTGCACCAGGAGAAACCCAGGACCCATTGCACCAGGAGGAACCCAGGACCCACTGCACCAGCGTAGGGTCTGACAATGAGTCCAAGGATTTCATCATGATACCTAATGGCAGTCAGGGTCCAATTATCTAGCCTGTAGGGGTCTTTGCATACCTCCATGGATATGCCTCCCCAGACCATCACTGAACCACCACCAAAACCGTCATGCTGAACTATGTTACAGGCAGCAGAACATTCTCCATGGCTTCTTAAGACCCTTTCACGTCTGTCACATGTGCTCAGGGTGAACCTGCTCTCATCTGTGAAAAGCACAGGGCACCAGTGGCGGACCTGCCAATGTTGGTGTTCAATGGCAAATGCCAATCCATCTCTATGGTGCCGGGCAGTGATCACAGGGCCACTAGAGGACGTCGGGCCCTCAAGCCACCCTCATGAAGTCTGTTTCTGATTGTTTGATCAAAGACATTCACACCAGTGTCCTGCTGGAGGTCATTTTGTAGGGCTCTGGCAGTGCTCATCCTGTTCCTCCTTGTACAAAGGAGCAGATACCGGTCCTGCTGATGGGTTAAGGACCTTCTAAGGCCCTGTCCAGCCCTCCTAGACTAACTGCCTGTCTCCTGGAATCTCCTCCATGCTCTTGAGACTGTGCTGGGAGACACAGCAAACCTTCTGGCAATGGCACGTATTGATGTGACATCCTGGAGGAGTTGGACTGCCTGTGAAACCTCTGTAGGGTCCAGGTATGGCCTCATGCTACCAGTACTAACACTGATGCTAGCCAAATACAAAACTAACGAAAAACAGGAAAGTTGAGTAGGGAAAAAAATGTCAGTGGCCTCCTCCTGTAAAACCATTCCTGTTTGGGAGTCACCTCATTGTTGCCCATCTAGTCCACCTGTTGTTCATTTCTTTAAGACCAAAGCAGCTGAAACTGATGGACAACCCCCTCTGTGACTTAACTGACCAGATCAATATCCCAGGAGTGTCATGGACTTGATGCTAGACTCGGATTACAAAGTCTTTCTTTTTCTTTTCATTTTTTTTGAGCCGTGTACTTATACACTTATGCCTATTACCTATTTTCAGCCCTCTCTGGTCTGGTTACATGATCTCCCTTGTGTCAGCCAGTGGCAGCTGCAGGGGAGAGGAGGGAGCGCTGAACAATGACTGGGAAAGCCTAGAGCGGTGATGTCTCTTACAGGCCCCCATGTCACAGCCATTGTTGTCGCTCCCTCCTTTGCCTTGCACCCACTGCTGGCTGACACAAGGGAGCCGGATCACATGACCCAACTGGAGCGAGATGAAGAAGGGTTAGTACTGTATATACATCTTTCTTATACAGGTTAGCCAACATAGGTGCTAGAAGGGGGGGGGGGGGGCATTTTTAAGTTTTATTTAGCCTGTAATTCTACCATTTTTGGATAGAGTACAGAGTGAAATTGAAAAAAAAAAACATTTTTGTTGTTACCAGCACAGGAATAGAAAGGGAAATCTCCCATTGGGGACACTAGTTCTGGTCAGGGCTTCTTTCATCAGGAACGCATGGGAACACATTCCAGCACCTCCAGCACTAATTGTATGTAGAGGCAAAGGGGCGCTGGGGTGTCCTGGAGGGTCTATTGATGCTGGCTGCTGAGGATCTATTGTTGCTGGGGGATCTATTTTTGCGGGGGGTCTCTTGTTGAGGGAAGGGTCTATTGTTCTTGACTGCTGGAGGGTCAATTCAATAGACCCCTCCCTCAAAAGGGTATATTGTTCCTGACTGCTGGAGGGTCAGTAACAATAGACCCCTCCCTCAAAAGTAGATCCCACCCATCAACAACTGACCCCCATGTAACATAAGGGCTGAGAGAAGATCTGTTGTTTCTGCTTGGAGTCTAGTGTTGCTGGGGGGTATTTTGTTGCTGGCTGCAGGGGATCTATTTTACTGCTTTTCTTGTTGTTAACAAATTACATAACACAACAAAATGATACTTCTGTATGCTCTAAAAAAAGTAACACGGGGGGGGGGGGTTTAGGGGGTGGAACCAAGGAACAGTGCTTGGAGGTGGGTGAGGGGCGGGGACAAGGGCGCCTAGGATAGAGAGAGTTCCTGCACCTATTCTTTGAGAAAAAGAGCCCTGGTTCTGGTGAGAACCTTCTGTCAATTTGGAGGGATTTCCTCCCACTTCCTGTTGTGGCTATGGGACAGGAAGTGAAAAGAAATCTCCCCAATAGGACACAGATGGAAAAAAACAAAACAAAAACAGAAACAAACAAACAAACATAACCATCCCTTATGGTATCCAAATATGGAAAAAATAAATACAAGTTTTTCCTATAGTTGTGTGTAAGATACAAGGGCAGGACCCGGTTCAGTTTGTGGCATGTTGTTATACCTGTGTGCAAGGAATGTAATCTGTATAAGAAACATTTCAGCACACTCCCATCACCTTTGTACGCAGCAAACGTGGAAGCAAATTTTACCAGAAACAGAATATCACAGAAACAAGACACTGGGCAATGTTTCCAGCAATTGACCCCACACAATACAAACAATTCATCCTTGATTTTCATCTTCCAGGAGGTTCCTCAGAGGACCAGACATACACCAGGGTGCTCCTGCAGCTGTTTGGTTATACCGGTCATGGCAAATCGGCTTTTGTCAACTCCTGCATCTACACCCTTGGAGAACACGAATTCCGGACCCGTGCCAGAACTGGATCAGCTGAATCCTCCGTTATCACAACGAGGAGAAACATGTATGAACTTACTGATACCATCTCCATCGTGGACAACAGAGGATTCAGAACAAAGGACGGAGCTGAGGAAGCGGTGGCTTATGCACAACTAGGTAATCTATAAAATATTTTCTTTTTCAACCTATTATGCTTGGGAGGAAAGTTCATACAATGGTAATGAAATGTCTCATAAAATATGTTTATATTGTATTCAGCTGCCCCAAATCTAATGAATTTGTTGCCATTTTTCACTTTTAAATAGAAATTGCAAAGACTGGAAACATTTTGCCACAAACCTCTGACAATGAAGGTGGTCTTTTATGTCATATGTCAGCATTTTTGGTTGGTAGTATGGTGTAAAAAAAGAAAAAAAGACCGATGGACTATAAAATAGACTATAATCCTATAAAGAAAACAGCAACAGATGTCATGGTGAGAGAGATTTACTAAAGCAAATGTCAATTATCAATTATTAACCACCACATTGCCGCAATATAGCCGAAAGATGACTACAGAGCGGTTCTCTGAGTCTGGGAGGGTGTCTATAGATGTTCTCGAGGTTTCTCTACATCAGGGGTCTCCAAATTTTCAAAACAAAGGGCCAGTTTACTTTATGGGGGTTCGGACTGTGGCCAGTGGGAGTAGAAAATGCTCCGCCATCACAATGTCATAGGCTTGGTGGCATGGCTTTTGTTTCTCAGAGAATAGGTGCAGGTACTCCCCCTTTCGAGTCACCCCTTGTCTCCATCCCTCACCCACCTTTGAGCACTGTCCCTTGGTCCCACCTCTCAGTACAGTCCTTTTAGAGAATACAGAACCAAAAAAAAAAAGACCCCCTCGCAACAAATACCCCCCCAGCAATAATAGACCCTTGCTAGAAACAATAGATCTCCCAGCAGCCAGCATCAGTAGATCCCTCCCAGCAACATAACACCCCCTCCAGCAGCAATAGTTCTCCCACAAGACACAATAGAGCCCCCGTCAACAACCATAGACCCCCTGCAACAATAGATCCTCCAAGTGACAACTGATCCTGTACAAGCCAGCATCAATAGATACTCAAACACACCCCAGTATCCCTAGCCATAACATACATTTAGTGATGGAACTACATTCCCCATATTCCCACTGAAATAAAGCCCTGCTTGGTGGTCAGTGGGAGTAAAAAAATGACACCATTGGTTCCAGTGGGAGGAATTGTGCCCTATAATTAGTGTCAGTAGGAGATTTAGTTCCGCATCTCTGGTCTCAAGGTGAGATATAGTATCTTGTCTTTGGTGTCAGTTGAAGGAATAGTACCCCATGATTGGTGTCAGTGGGAAAATTAATTCCTCATTTCTGGTGTCAGGGGGAGTAATAGTCCCCTAAGGGCCAGCTTGGAGACACCTGCCACCTTCTCCTTTCTCCCTACTTCATGTCCTTAAAATGATGGTAAAACCTAGACATTTTTTACCTTAATACATTCCCTGCATTAAAATGGTTGCAAAGGCAGAAAGTTGTTTACATTCTCTGTATTAAGGTAAAAATCCTTCTGTGTTCAGCTGCCCTACCCCCCCCCCTCCCCCCACCAAATACTTACCTGAGCCCAATCTCAATCCCCAGAGCAGTGGCTCCCTCCTCTCTCTTCCTCCTCACTGGACGTTGGCTCTTGCTACTGTTAGGCACAGCCTGTGAGGAGGCAGCAGTGGTGTTGCTGAGCTGCAATGTGTGTGTCAATGGACACACACAGCGCAGCTTGGGAGTAAGCCTGCACTAGTATCTCCATAGTAAGTGGCTTATTATAGGGGCATTTGGAAGGGGAAAGGAGTCAGGAGCACTGGTGGGTGACCACAGAGGAGGAGGTTGGGGGCTGTTGTGTGCAGAACCATTGTAAGTATAACCTGCCTAAAATGTTAAGAAAAAAAAGATCCCGATCATTTTAAAGTGATACTAAAGGTTATTTTTTTTCTGTAAAATAACAAACATGATATACTTACCTGCTGTGTGCAGTGGTTTTGCACAGAACAGCCCGGATCCTCCACTTCTTGGGTCCCCTTCTGGCACTCCTGGCTCCTCCTTTATGTCGGACGCCCCCATAACAAGCAGCTTGCTACGGGGGCACCTGAGTAGGCATGTTGCCAAGCTGCTGCTGTGTGTATCTATTCACACACAGAGGTGTGGCTTCGCCTTGCCCCCTCTCTCTCCTCATTGGCTGACTGGCTGTGATTGACAGCAGTGAGAGCCAATGAGGAGGAAGAGACTCGGGACAGCTGAAGCTGTTATGCACACCGATGGATTGGAATGGGACTCAGGTAAGTATTGGGGGGAGGCTGTACACAGAAAGTTTTTTACCTTCATGCATACAATGCATGAAGGTGAAAAACCTTGAACCTTTACAACCACTTTAAGGTAGTAAATGTCCCATTATTTGACCCCCCCCTCCCCTTCCCCAACTACTTGAGTCCTCACTCCATCCAGCACTGTGCCCGTCTGTGGTGGCTCTTTTCTCTCTCCAAGAATTCACAGGACACAAAGGCAGCAGTGGGAGCCATTGGTTTCTGTTGCTGTCAATCAAATGCTGTAGGAAAGGAATGGGAGGCAGGACCAAGCTGCACTATGTGTGTCTATGGACTCAGGAGCGGATCTACAGGTGTGCCACCACAGCAAGCGGCGGCTGTCATTGCTCGTTGTCATTGGCCACACACACGGGAGTTCCGTGAGGTTTGGCATCCCTGAATTTGTACAGTGAGCGGCTCACTCTACAGGGGTGGACAGGCAGGTAAGTAACTTTAGTGCAGAAGAGGCAAAGCATGAGTCTTCTGCATTACAATTCCTGCCTGTCTGACAGTTTTTATATTTTTAGTTAAAGTTCCACATTAAATAAGTGAATTTGCACTTAGAGGATGCGCTGAATCTGGCTGACTTCAGTCCTCCTATCATGGGCAAGCCAACATCTTTATTTTTTCTTTCATTTTCCATACAGATGGTAAGATATTCTGAACAAAAGAATTGTGCTTTCATTTTCTCCTCATGTACTAAGCTACTGTAAGTGAGAAAACTGACTCTGCAAAGTGGTCATGCTCTAATCTTTAGTAAATTGGCCCCGATGTGTGACGTTATGGTGGACACCAGTCATGTAGCTCCTATAACTCTGGTATCTTTTTATGTCTGTCTGTTGTCACTCGCAGGTCATTTTCTCCCCTTGGATGAGGAAGTGGTGCTGACTAAGGACTTTGTGTGGATAATGTCCCAGGTGGAGGATTCTGACCTAACACCAAACTACACCGATTTTATTGTCCCCATATTTGTTTACAGGTATGGATCTATAGAAAGCTTTGCATACATTGTTATGACAAAATTATAATATTTGATGTATGTTTTGTGCTACTTTGCATGACTGTAATTGGCTATAAAGTATAACCACTTGTGGGCCGTCCCATGTACTGTTACTGCGGCAGGTCAGCCGCTCTGCGCTGGGAACATACATGTATGCGATCCGGCATTTCCAGGTATGGGGAGCGCATGCGGGCGCAATGCCCATCTGTACTGTCATACAGTACAGCACAAGTTGGTCAGCAGGTTCCGGCCAATGACTTATGACCAGGACCTGCTGATCAGCTTAGCAAATCACAGTACAGAGCCCTATGTTTACTAAAAACACAGGGCTCTGTACATAGAGCAGCAATGTGCCTGTTTTTTCTCCCTGCAAATCAGGGAGAAGAGACAGCCACATCTATTAGTAAAAGCAGCACATATTGCATACATCACACACTTTACAGATTGGTAGGCACACAGTTAACCCTTTGATTGCCCCTAGATGTTAACCCCTTCCCAGCCAGTGTCTTTAGTACAGTGACAGTGTACAGCATTATCACTGAAAACTGTGTTAGTATCACTGGTGATGTCAGTGTCAGTCAGTTCCCACCCCAGTGTCAATTAGGGGTTTATTTACTAACGCCGGTAGAGTTCAAAATCAGGATCATTTCTACATAGAAACCAATAAATTGGACAAATAAATTGGTTGAATGTCTTAACCATTTCAATACCGGGCAATTTTACACCTTCCTGCCCAGGCCATTTTTCACGTTTCAGCGCTCTCACACTTTGAATGACAATTGCGCGGTCATACAACATTGTACCCAAACTAAAATTTTATCATTTTCTTCACACAGCTAGAGCTTTCTTTTGGTGGTATTTAATCACCGCTGGGGTTTTTATTTTTTGCTAAATTAACAAAAAAAGACCAAAAATTAAAAAAAAAAAACACATTTTTCTTTGTTTCTGTTATAAAAGTTTACAAATAAATAATTGTTCTTCATAAATTTAGGCCGAGATGTATTTTGCTACATGTCTTTGGTGAAAATAACACAAATTAGGATGTATTTGTTAGTTTGTAGGAAAGTTATAGAGTTCACAAACTATGGTATAGATCTGAATATTGATCAATCCTGAAGTACTGACAGCCAATCTAATTTCTTGAGACAGTACAGATATCCCCAAATGTCAGGACAGTACAGATATCCCCCAAATGTCAGAACAGTACAGATATCCCCCAAATGTCAGAACAGTACAGATATCCCCCAAATGTCAGAACAGTACAGATATCCCCCAAATGTCAGAACAGTATAGATATCCCCAAATGTCAGGACAGTACAGATATCCCCAAATGTCAGGACAGTACAGATATCCCCCAAATGTCAGAAAAGTACAGATATCCCCCAAATGTCAGAACAGTACAGATATCCCCCAAATGTCAGAACAGTACAGATATCCCCCAAATGTCAGAACAGTACAGATATCCCCCAAATGTCAGGACGGTACAGATATCCCCCAAATGTCAGAACGGTACAGATATCCCCCAAATGTCAGGACGGTACAGATATCCCCCAAATGTCAGGACGGTACAGATATCCCCCAAATGTCAGAACGGTACAGATATCCCCCAAATGTCAGAACAGTACAGATATCCCCCAAATGTCAGGACAGTACAGATATCCCCCAAATGACAGGACAGTACAGATATCCCAAAAATGTCAGGACAGTACAGATATCCCCCAAATGTCAGGGTGGTACAGATATCCCCCAAATGTCAGGACGGTACAGATATCCCCCAAATGTCAGAACGGTACAGATATCCCCCAAATGTCAGGACGGTACAGATATCCCCCAAATGTCAGGACAGTACAGATATCCCCCAAATGTCAGAACAGTACAGATATCCCCCAAATGTCAGGACAGTACAGATATCCCCCAAATGTCAGGACAGTACAGATATCCCCCAAATGTCAGGACAGTACAGATATCCCCCAAATGTCAGGACAGTACAGATATCCCCCAAATGTCAGAACAGTACAGATATCCCCCAAATGTCAGAACAGTACAGATATCCCCCAAATGTCAGAACAGTTCAGATATCCCCCAAATGTCAGAACAGTACAGATATCCCCCAAATGTCAGGACGGTACAGATATCCCCCAAATGTCAGGACGGTACAGATATCCCCCAAATGTCAGAACAGTACAGATATCCCCCAAATGTCAGAACAGTACAGATATCCCCCAAATGTCATAACAGTACAGATATCCCCCAAATGTCAGGACAGTACAGATATCCCCCAAATGTCAGAACAGTACAGATATCCCCCAAATGTCAGGACGGTACAGATATCCCCCAAATGTCAGGACAGTACAGATATCCCCCAAATGTCAGGACAGTACAGATATCCCCCCAAATGTCAGGACAGTACAGATATCCCCAAATGACCCCTTTTTGAAGAGTAGACAGTCCGATGTACTTCATAAGAGGAATGGCGAGTTTTTTGAAGTTGTATTTTTTTTTGGCAGAATTTTTCGGAAAATGAAAAAAATTATTTTCACTATTTTTTTTTTTACATACTGTCACCAGTGCAGTACAGCGTCATCATATAACTGGCATGGCGGTGAACAGGGACACTTACTGGTGACAGTATGAAAAAATTTTTTTTTTCAGATTTTACTATGACCAAAGTAGTACACTGTTACCATAGTAATAGTGTACTACTTTGGGGAAGTGATCAGTATTTTTTTTTTTACACAATTTGCTTATAGCAAAGAATTACTTTGCTATAAGCAAGCATTTACCTGAATGATAAAATAGAATAAAAACGAGCGCTGGGTGTGAAAAATTCAAGCTGCTAGCATAAAGGTAAACCTCGTGTAACCTCTTCATAGAGAATAAAATAAAGCAAAAAATGCAGCGCTTAAGTATATAGTAGGAAAATTTACATATGTACAGCAGTAATAGAAGGAAATGCATTAAAAGTGCGACATCAATTAATGTAAACAGTGGTCGGGTAAGTGGTACAGATTCATCCGACCAATCAAAGTGCATATAGTGATAGGGATGTTAGAGTCATTAGATCTAGGAGTACATCCGAGTATCAATCAAATCCGTGACTTCTGTGATAGGAGAGTAGCTGTAAAATGCACTAACCAGATAGCACAAGACAAAGCGCATTGGAGTATAATGACCTACTCCTGGTCACAGCCCAATGGTCCTCAGCGTAGAGCCCTCAGGAACAACTGTGCACCGCTCTTGCCGTCTCCTACCGTCTCCTACCACCAGGGGGAGTGCGCCTCTTTACAGTAACACGAATTTGCCTTATATCCTCTATCGCCAGGGGTGGTGTGCTTTCATATCAGGAGATCATCTCAGGGACTCAGCAATAAGACCCAAAAGAGAAAAATCTTGATAGTGTAGTATTTTTATTCAAGAGATTGGTAAAAACAGGTAGCAGACTTACATAGTAAAATCCAAAGAAGCTGATTCACAGAATCCAAAAAGATGGCCGACAGTCACATGCATGGACCATGTAGGTAGCAAGTGGTATGAGAGGTATCCTTATCCCTAACCCGTTTCGTGGCAAGAGCACAGTTACTGTTACTGTATTGTCTCATGTTCTGTCTCCCACTATAATGTACAGCGACATACTGAACGACATATCAGACTGGATGTCGCTCCATTTCCTCAAACTGAACCTTTCCAAAACCGAGCTCCTAATCTTCCCCCCAGCCCACACCCCCCACCCCACCCTCTCCATCACGACCAACAACACCACCATCAGTCCCACCCTGCAAGCCAAAATCCTACGTGTCACTCTTGACTCAAACCTGTCCTTCCAACCTCCTGTCCAATCGCTGACAAACTCATGCAGGCTCCACCTCCGCAACATCTCCAAAATACGTTTGTTCCTAACCCCAGACACCACTAAACAACTCATTCACTCCCTTATTATATCACGTCTGGACTACTGCAACTCCCTCCTCACCGGCCTACCCCAACGCAGGCTATCCCCGCTCCAGTCTATCCTGAACTCAGCGGCCAGACTCATCCACCTTACCAACCGCTCCGCTTCTGCCACCCCCCTCTGTCATTCCCTCCACTGGCCTCCACTCAGTGTCCTCCACCCCCCTCTGTCATTCCCTCCACTGGCTCCCGATTGCCCAACGCATTAAATTCAAACTACTAACACTGACGTACAAAGCCGTCCACCATACTGCCCCAAACTACCTCACCGACCTGATACCCAAATACCACCCTACCCGTGCCCTCCGCTCCTCACAAGACCTCCTACTTTCTAGCTCCCTGGTCTCCTCCTCCCACGCCCGACTGCAGGACTTCTCCAGGACTTCCTCCATCCTCTGGAACTCACTACCCAATCCATCAGACTGTCACCTACACTCCTCACCTTTAGGCACACCCTGAAAACCCATCTCTTCAGGGAAGCCTACCCCACCCTCACCTAACAGCCAATCTCCTCCACTCTTCCTACCACTCCATCCCCCACAGCCACTTCCTCCTGTACCACTATCCCCTCCCTCCTAGATTGTAAGCTCGAAAGAGCAGGGCCCTCGAACCCCTCATGTATTGTATTGTTACTGTATTGTCTCATGTTCTGTCCCCCACTATAATGTACAGCGCTGAGCAAACCTTTTAGTGCTATATAAATACTGTGTAATAATAATAATAATATGGGGTAAATTGTTCAGCGTGTGGGTGAATTGGCAGTCATTATACCACCCTCTGCATGACCTGTTCTTATATGTGGAAACTTATGAATTACCATATGACATGAGTTAGGCACATTTTGTGTTCTGAAATTTGAACTTTGACCTCAAAACATCTAAATCGGGGGGTCGGCATTAAAGTGGTTCTAAAGCCTCAAGGTTTCTATCTTACGAAAGGGTAACAGACCCACCCCCTCACCCCCCCCCCCGCTTACCTCCCCCCCCCCCCGCTTACCTGAGCTTCATCGTGATCCAAAGCTGTGAATGAGAGCTGGGGCTCTCCTGGCTTTGTCCCTCCTCATTGGGCAGATTGATAGCAGCCATTGGCTCCTGCTCCTGTCAATCAACTCCATTGATAAGGGAGTGGGGGGCAGGGCCAAGTCCTGCTGTCTGTGTCAATGGATGCAGCAGCAGGGTTCGGGAGCGAGGAGTGCAGGCAAGGCACCTGAGAAGAGGAGGATCGGGGGCCACTCTGTGCAATTCTATTACATAGAGCAGGTAAGTGTAGACATGTTTGTTATTAAAATAAATGTTTACAACTACTTTAATGTTATTTTCTTGCTGCCCTACACACTCACCCGCCATGTTATTAGAAACACCAGTTCTATTGCTTGGTAACTAATTGGTGCTAATTAGCCAATCACATGGCAGCAACTCAATGCATTTAGGCATCTAGACGTGGTGAAGACGACTTGCTGAAGTTCAAACCAAGCATCAGAATGGGGAAGAAAGGGGATTTAAGTGACTTTGAACGAGAAAGAGAAAATATCCAGTGAGTGGCAGTTGTTTGGAGGAAAATGCCTCGTTGAGGTCAAAGATCAGAGGAGAATGGACAGACTGGTTCCAGATGCTAGAAAGGCAACAGTAACTCCAATAACCACTTGTTACAACCGAGGTATGCAGAATACCATCTCTGAATGCACTATATATCCAGCCTTGAAGCAGATGGGCTACAGCAGCAGAAGACCACATCGGGTGCCACTCTTGTCAGCTAAGAACAGGAAACAGAGGCTGCAATTCACACAGGCTCACCGAAATTGGACAATAGAAGATTGGAGAAATGTTGCCTGGTTTGCTGAGTCTCAATTTCAGCTGCAACATTCAGATGGTAGGGTCAGAATTTGGCATAAACAACATGAAAGCATGGATCTATCCTACCTTGTATCAATGGTTCATGGATGTGCAGCCAACAAATCTGCAACAACTGCGTGTTGCTATCATGTCTATATGGACCAGAAACTCTGAGAAGTGTTTCCAACACCTTGTTGAATCCATGCCATGAAGAATGAAGGCAAAAGGGGGTCCAACCCGGTACTAGCAAGGTGGACCTAATAAAGTGGCCGGTGAGAGTATATCAGTTACATTGTAGGCAAGCAGTTATAAGTTGAGTTGTCAATTTTCTTTGAATGTCATTTCATGTGGGACTGTCCTGCAGCAGTTTGTGTCCCATCCTCTACCCACAAGTCCATATTCAAGAGGTCTGTCTTTCTCAGCTAGTCTTCCCAATCATTTATAGACATACAAGATGTCAGGAGGTGAAACAACTTTCCTATCTAAAAAAATGAAATATCTTTGAAGAAAGTTGGTATATAAGGACACTAAACTTTGGTTTTCTTCTAGTGCGAGGCACAAACTTCCAAAGGAGCAACTTGATGAATTGCACAGCTTTTTCACGAACTGCAGAGATATGACAGGTAATTTCACTTCTCAGATGTTTCACTGCTAAGACTACCTGAAGAACATCTTTGTTGACTTAAGGGATTCAAAAAAGAATAGAGTGAGGTGACTCTTCTATCAGCCAAGATGATTGTAAAAGAAAAAAATGTAATTAATAGCTCACTTACCATGACTGAAAGTATATACACAGGTCTGGTCAAGGGGGTGTTCCTCAAAGTCTTCCTAAAGAAATGTATCCCTCACACCTTCACCTCCCCTTCCATAAGTTTTTGAATCACATAGTGGTGGTATCTATGATGGAGGAAGAGGCCCAGGATGCTATGACCATTATTCAGAGACATTCAACAAGAAGGTGTGAATTTGTTTGGAACCCATGCAAGCTCTCTGTCAGAATGGAGAGGGCAGAAGCAGTTAGGGATTCCACTTGCTATGAACCAAAACAGCACATTTTCAAGTAGCAATCCAAGAAAACAAAATCCAGGGCACTCACTCATGTCACTCTTCTTTATGTCACTCTTCTTTATGTAAAATATATACTCACCTAGGTGAATGCAGCATCACTCTGATGCTGCATCTGTTCCCTGACGATTCTGCACTGAGAACTGAGCGATCAGACACCCCTGATCACTGAATTCCCCCCTCCATTCTGAGAAGAAAACCGGGACTGTCAGTCACCAGCTCTTTGCTCTGCCCCTCACCACTCACTGTAACGCTGAGCTGTGGAGAGGGCAAGAAGGGCTGCCTCAGGCTCTCAGTAACTTGCTGCCGGTTCGGGCTGCTGAGTAAATCCTGACAGTAGAGTCGGGATCGATCCAGCGCCTGGACTAGCTGAGTTACGTCTGTTGGCTGAAAGTGGGCCACAGTCATGCAGAATGAACTGCACTCCTGTGATCCATAGGAGAAACAGGGCCAAAAAAGCTTTGCAATTTAAATTGCAATTGACACAACACCTTGACACTCCTCACCATCTGAGGACTGGAAAGCTGCAATATATTACATTTGTGTTCTTGTGTTCACATACACTTTCATTAATTCGTTTTTGAGATCATATACAATTGTACAGCATTTTCTCCCTCTACATATATTTTGTATAAATACACAAATGGCCAGTAATGCACCTGTCCTTGGATGTAGTAAATCTAGAATCAGTGCCAGGGTTGCCATTTTTATACTTCACTTTCATTTAAGAAAAAAAGAAAAAAAAGTGTCATACAGAAAAACAAAGAAAATTTACAACTGAACCTTAAAAAAACAATATTTCAAAAACCTAAAGATACAATTATTCCATAGAGATGCCATTTTGAATGTGACTCAGCGCCTGTAATGTGATCTCAGGTTCTGCACTGAATTATGAGAGTTGTCAGGAGCCATATGCAGGTTCCCATTGATATGGATGTAAAGAAGAACATTTCTTGCTGCACACTGAAAAGGAAAGGCCATTCTTAATATGACCAGAAAAATAAACTTGTTAAAGGTAGTGAACTCTTGGAAGTTTACATTTTCAACTGAACTTGCCTATTTTTTATTATAATGACAGGGGTTTTTCCTATTGTTGTCCTTACATACAAGTTTAAGAACGACTACAAAGACTTAGAATCTAAGTTTAGACGTAGGGGAGCAGAAATGGTGCTGGCCATTGAGAATTACACCCCTACGGACCACAGGAAGACTCCAGGACGGTGCAATGATATACAGAAAGTGATCGTGGAAGCTTTGCAAGAAGTAAGATTCCGCCTGGCACAGCCAAGGGATCCAATGAAAGAACGTATACAGCACAAGAAGTTCCTTCTGAAATTTGTATATGAATTTATAGTTACCGAGACAAAAGCAGAAGCTAAAAAACAGGAATATGAGAGGCTGAAAGCTCTGGCAGATAAAAGATTGTTTAAAAGGTTTCCGTATGATAACTAAAACACACTTTTATGGTTCTCGTGTATGAAGACCACTGCAGAAAAAAAAAAAAAAGAAAAGTAGGAGGTGATCAAAGTTATCAAATTGGACCTTCCCCAATGCGGACATAAAGCTTTGCTAACTGTCTTCCAGAAACAGCTAAATACATAATAAAAGTTACTACTAGTTCCCACCAGTGCTTCTTATGTAGAGCTCCCCCCGCAGGGGCTGCTTGTATCTTGTCCAGCCTTCCCCCTAGATCTTCTCCCACAGCCAAGCACACCACATTTCTTATACCAGGTGCACACAACGTTCACTCATTACTCCAATCATCAGTCTGGGGGTTCTAGCTTCTCTGTTGTCTTTATTTCATTTTTGGAACTGGGAAAGGGAAGGGATATAATAGGATTCTCTGAATCAAACTATGACAATTGAGGACAGCTTATCTGTGGGCTTTCCTTAGTGAATCTGTGTAGCCAACTGTACAAACATGGAGCAAAGCACCCCGCCCCCATAGTAAAACACTCCCTACACACAGTTAACCCTTTGATCGCCCCTCACATTAACCCCTGCATGCCCAGTGCCATTAGCACACTGTCAGTGCTTTTTTTAGTAGTGATCACTGTATTGGTGTCACTGGGGAAGTCGCTGATCGCCACCATTACTAGTAAAAAAAAAAGAAAATCCCAATATCCATACCGCTATTTGAAAACGCTAAAACATTCACATAGACCAATTAATTTCCACGTATTGGAATTTTTTTAAGCAAAGACATGTCACAGAATACATTTTAGCATGAATTTATGACAGAATTTGATTTTTTAAAATTTTTTTACTGAACATGTTTAATAGCAAAAAGTAAAAAAAAATGTTTCTCAAAATTGTCGGCCTTTTTTTTATAGCGCAAAAAAAAATACACAGGTGATCAAATACCACTGAAAGAAAGCTCAATTGTAGGAAAAAAGGACATAAATTTAGTTAAAGTAATGCAGCGCCATAACGCCAAAAATGGCCTGGTCAGGAAGGGGAGGGGATACTCTGGAGGGGGAGGGGTTAAGCAGGAGACCACGCTATACTAAACTAAACTATATACATACTACAAACCTACCTAAGGGGGCGCTACACTTACACAAAAAGCCTAGGTATTCCATCATATGACCACTGATTTCACAAACACATCCCCATCCCCCTCTGAGTAATTGCTACATTAATAAAAAAAATAAAAAAAAACCCAGCTAATCTAAATATCCCTTTTACTCACCTAAATCCATGGTCATGTGATGTACTGAGCACTGAGTCTGTTGTCATCAAGACTGAAAAATAGTGGGAGGGTCCTCATTCAGGTGGTCTCTCACTGGGTGATGATGATGCTTCCTATTGGCTGTCCAGCAAGGGGGGCTCAAAAGACAGCAAGCCGGGCTGCGGCCGGCGTGAATGGAAATGCTGGATTGCTGGCGAAGCCCAGCGGTGGGTGGGAGACTCAAGCAAGTGATCTGATTTGAAAGCCTTAAAAGAAAAAAAAATTAATTTGGATTGGGTAACGGTCAGAGGGAAGGACTTTAAGGGTTTCCAGTGGAAGTAATCTTCAGTAATGCTGCCATAACGCTTCCATTTCTTCCCTAAAAATATGGGAGCCTTTCCTCATCTCCTCTAAACATTCTGTTTATGGCAGGGCCGGATCTAGCCAGTATGATATGGAGGTGCAGTAATAAATGTCAGGGGGGCAGAGGGTATGAGGTCTGCAGGGCAGTGTACACAAACAGGAATGAATAGCGGAGTGTACAGGTCAGAGGACGGGGTTAGCAGAGCAGAGGGCAGGAATCAGCAGTTTGGAGGGTGGGGTACCGATGGACTTCTGTACAACCAGCTTCTAGGAACATTTCCACCCGATCAGCACCGCCAGTTATAGCCGGCAGCACTGATCAGTACTAAGTGATAAGTATCTCCGATGTCAGAACACAATACCTCAGCGGGAGTGATTTCCGCATCCACGTGGGAGCCCCGATGTTGAACAAAAAATGACTGATGTATAGACGGCCTTACTGAGTGTCACTCAGTGTCCCCAGAGTGCCACCACTTTACACCAGAGTCTTGCAGAGTGTCCCCTTACATCAGATTCTGGTATAGTCCCCTTCTTACATCAGAGTCTTGCAGAGTGCCCCCTTACATCAGATTCTGGTATAGTCCCCTTCTTACACCAGAGTCTGGCATAGTGTCCCCTTACATCAGATTCTGGTATAGTCCCCTTCTTACATCAGAGTCTTGCAGAGTGCCCCCTTACATCAGATTCTGGTATAGTCCCCTTCTTACACCAGAGTCTGGCATAGTGTCCCCTTACATCAGATTCTGGTATAGTCCCCTTCTTACATCAGAGTCTTGCAGAGTGCCCCCTTACATCGGATTCTGGTATAGTCCCCTTCTTACATCAGAGTCTGGCATAGTGTCCCCTTACATCAGATTCTGGTATAGTCCCCTTCTTACATCAGAGTCTTGCAGAGTGCCCCCTTACATCGGATTCTGGTATAGTCCCCTTCTTACACCAGAGTCTGGCATAGTGTCCCCTTACATCAGATTCTGGTATAGTCCATTCTTACATCAGAGTCTGGCAGAGTGTCCCCTTACATCAGATTCTGGTATAATCCCCTTCTTACATCAGAGTCAGAGGAGGGAGAAAGATGGGAAAGAGAAGGAGGGGGAGGGAGAAAGATGGGGGAGAGAAGGAGGGGGGAGGGAGAAAGATGGGGGAGAGAAGGGAGGGAGATGGGCTCAGCTCTCTCACCCCAGGCTTTTCAGGTGGCTCAGGCAGTCTTCAGTCTTGCAGCCACCATGTAGTTGCCAGCTATAGAGCTTCAAGTTTCCCGCCCACACATCTTCTCAAGTACAGCACTGGTTGAGAATTGCAGTGTGGGCGGGGCATCCATGAGGAAAGGGGCGGGGTAGATACAAGGACAGGGGTGGGACAGACACAAGGAGAGGGGTGGGGCATACATGAGGAGAGGGGTGGGGCAGTCACAAGGAGAGGAGTGGGAGGAGGAGGAAGTGCACATTGATCTCTCCTATCCCGTCCATGCAGAGAAGGGGAGGGGAGTGTGCTGGTTGGGCTCCGGCACAGACACTGGACTTGATAGATGCAGCCAACCGCTGCACACAGCTTCATCTGATGGACATCATCCACAGCTTGCCTGGGTGGGCACAACTGATATCTGGGGGGTATCACCCACCCCAGCACCCCCCTAGATCCGGCCATGGTTTATGGTGCTACTACAATATCTTACTGTCTGCTGTTGATCCACCTTTTTATCAGCCATGAGCCAAACTCACTTCCTGTGATATGTGAAAGGTTGTAGAATCTCTGTAATTATAAATAACTGTTCATTAAATGACCTCTCATCCTGACCGCTGCCTACAGCTATTTCCTTTTGTTAAAAACGTATAATATAAAGCATTGGATCCCATAATATAGGGCGGGTATCCAAATGTATGCTGTCTGCTGTTAGGGGTATAGATGAAATTAGTCATTACTTTTATGGGAAGTACACATTTTCCTTTGTCTACCCAAATCTGTGCGTACAATTACAAATAATAATCCGTCACCGTGCACATAATTCTGTGAACATGGGAACTAAAGAAAAAGGCATATTGACACACAGTAAGCTGACTACCAAAATCCACCATGAAAATATTACTAATAATAGTAACAACAACAACAACAAAAAAATAATAATAATAAAATTATTATTTAAAATATAATTTACAGTAATATTTGTAACAACAAAATTAATAACAATAACAGCAAAAGAAAAAAATAATGATTATTATTATTCGCAATATATTTAACAACAATATTTTACCAACAAAAATAATATTAGTAAAAATAATATCACAACAGAAACAACAACAATAATAATAACGCAAACCAAGGACTTTGTTCTATCAGACTTGCTGTCCAGCAAACTCCTAGTCAGTTTAAACATCAGCTATTTCTCTTGTCACAGGCAATGAAAAAAACACTCCAGAATGGAGAATGATTTTTTTTTTACAAGGAACTCTCCATTTTTTATTATTATTTTTTTTTTAATCATAGGTTTTGATTTTTACCTTACTGTGTGCCAATAAACCACTTTTTTTATTTTTTCACGTTCACAGAATTAGTCAATACACTATTGTACATTGCATGAAAATTTGGACCACATCTTTTGGAGTCCCAGAGAAATTGCAAGCCATTGGTGTGAGATGTAACATTTATAAATACCTGAATGATGGAAGTTAGTATAACGTCACCTCACTCACTAAGCTAAGTAAAAAATCCTCTCAAAGTGAACATTGGGGGTGATTTACTAAAACTGGAGAGTGGGAGATCTGGTGCAGCTCTGCATAGAAACCAATCAGCTTCCAGGTTTTAATGTCAAAGCTTAAGGCGGAGCTCCAGTCAAACTAAAAACTGTAAAAAACAGCCACTCATCTGTCCCTCGATCCAGCAATGTCCTCACTGGAGCAGTCCTTACTGGCTGTCCTCGCTTCCCGGTGCCGGCATCCCAAGTGTGAGTGTTTTTACATTCAGGAACAAGCAACATAAAGTACATAAAATGTTTTACTAACCAACTATATACAGTACAGTAAGTTACAGGTGGAAACTAGGGCATACTCCCAATTGTAGTGGGCACGGAGTAATGGCCACACACAGTGCCTACAATGCACAAGTTCTTCCAGCCCGAGGGAGAACAGACGTAGTCGGGATTGTTATAATAAACCGTATCTCACCAGTTACACGAGTTCCGGATGCTTCTGGCCATGCAGTGATGTGGGATTGCTGACAGGTTCAACGGACAGTAGGTGGCAGCATGTGGGGAGCAGCAAGATGGTCGCCTACCAGTTTCCAGGACCAGTGTGGAGTAGAATCAGTTGTAAGGTATGTCACGCTGCCTCCATTCGTAAGTATGAGTTGTACATAAGTAGAATGTTCGTAACTCGTGGACTACCTGTACTCAGAGTCAATGTCATTTAGCCCTCTGGGTTAGAGCATACTAAGTGTGTCTGATACAACACATACATCCTTCTGAGTCGGGAACAATGGTAAAATATAGCAGCCAGACAGACAGGAGCTGGATGACTGGGGCAGGTTTTGACATCCCGGATGGTACTCGGGGACTTATGTATTTATTGTCCTCCACCACACATCCTGGAGCCCACTGAAGTTCAGGGTTGGCCTGGGAACCTAGGCTGTGGGTCTCGGGAGTGGGCCTTTACATATGTGCACATTGTGTGCTGTCAAAGGAGAGATGCAGTAAGCTGATGAAAAGGAGACAAGTTCTGCTTTCTTGCCTTGAAATGCTATGTAGTACTGTAAGCATCAAGAAGAACGTGTCCCTGGGTTTGCTGCATAAAGAGCTTTCTTTTCAGAAAATGCAATGGTGTGGAGTGCTATATTAATATGGCTTGTGGATACCTAACCTGCCCCTAAGAGGCGACCTCCTAACGTGTGTCCAGAGGGTAGACTGTTTAGTCTTTCAGGTACAAGCCTAACAGTCCTGCAACTGAGAAGTCATATCCCTCTGGAGAGATCTACATGGAGGAACTTCTTCCAGACTACGTTGTTGAAACCCCTATCCAATTGGTCCAAGGAGATTCTTTCATGTCTAAGTCTGTACTAAATAAAGAAAGCCCTGTCTATTTGTTTGTATATTCTGTCTGTTTGGTTTGTCATGTGACTGCCAAAAGCAATGGTATCTGCCGAAACAACAATATATAGGATTCAACAGACTGAAATCTGATTGTTTGCTGCTAACACAGCATGCATCTTCCACAGACTTCAATTCCAGAGACAGTAAACAGTCCTTGAGCTTGGGGGGGGGGGGGTTAGGGTCTATTAAGGGAATTTAACGTGGATGAGATAAGTGGTGTATGGGATGGCTAATGGAACTGCAATTGAGGACAACTTCCTGGAACTATGTACAAGTCTTTTAGACAAACAATCCTCTTCTTGGAGAGCTCTCCAGTGTCTCCTGGTGTACCACCCCAGACCCCACATAAACCTCCTCTATCCATCTGTCTGAAGGAATCCCTGGACATGGGATCCTGTGCCTGCCACTTTGATGTGAAACAGTCCTGGGCAAGGAGCTAATCCAGTTTCCCACCAGAGTGCTTCTTTCCCCTCAACTGGCCTGGGGGGTGTAGGATTACTCACCTATGTCTATGAGCTGGTGGGTTGATAGCTGCTTCCAGGCCTTCCACTGGGCCAGCTACTTCCCTGCTGCACAGGTGGACTTCTCTCTGGGGGCTGATGAGGTCTGAGCTTTCCTCCTCTCCGGCACCACTTCCTGGAGGTGAGCCCTTTCCCAACTGGGCCCCCTCCCAGGCTTCTGCACCTCATCCTTCTCACTCCATCTTCCCTCAAACTTTCCTGCTGCTCAACAGACTCAGACACTCTTAAGTGCTGTTCTGACCCCATGCCAAGACTCCTGTTTAGTATTGGCCAGGATCCCTTGAGAGTGCAGACTGTCTTCTCCTCACCCCTGTCCACAGAGCTCTAGAGACTCCTCCAAGTCTCTAGATCAGTCAGAGGTATAAGTGAGCTGCTCTGCAGAGCCTCTCAGCCCTGACCCAAATTTGACCCTGCTAACTATCACACCAGGCCACTACTCAGCCTCTAACAAGAAATTAAACTCTAGCTCTCCCTAGCTAACTAGGAGGGTGCTACAAACATAATATCAGTAGGCAAGTTCTGAGGGATTAAGGTCATAAGACCAGGCTGGAGAGGTGGTAATTATGTGCATAGAAAGTCAAAACAAGAATTCAAGTGGCTATAAGAGTTGGACACCAGAGCATTTTTTTCAGTGGGAACAAGGGGGAACATAGTTCAAGTGCCTCCCCCACTGAAAGTATGTAATGACAAGGGATGGTGGGGTGTGCTGGAGGGGCTATTGTTGCTGGGGGGAATCTATTATTGTGTGAGGGAGGCTATTGTTTCTGGTTTAATTTTGCTGGTGGGGTATCTTTTGTTGCTGGGGGGGGGTCTTATGTGGCTGGTGGGGTCAATTGCTGTTGGCAGGGATCTGTTGTTGATGGCTTCTGGAGGGTCTATTGTTGCTGGCTGCTAGGAGATTCATTGTCCTTGGCTGGGTTCTATTGTTACTGGGGTGGATCAAGGGACAGTGCATGGAGGTGGATAGGGGGTAGAATCAGGGGATGGTGCTTAGAGGTGAGTAGGGGGGAGAACCAAGTGATGGTGCTTGGAGGTGGGTAGAGGGGTAGAACCAAGGGACTGTGCTTGGAGGTGGGTAGGGGGGTAGAACCAAGGGACGGTGCTTGGAGGTGGGTAGGGGGGGTGAAAACAAGAAGTGACTCAGAAGTGGGGGGTACCTGCACCCATTCTTTGAAAAGAAAACCCTTTAGACACAATGGTCTCTAAAGGGACTGAATACCAAAACTGAACATTTTGCATTAAAATAAATACGGAAGTTTACAGTAACTTTATATACATTTTTATAAATTGTCATATATATGAGAAATGCGCTATAAAAAGCACATATCCTCTAACAGGTCTAACCTATTAGCCAGCAGCCAAAAGGAATACACACCCTGGTATTCACAAAGTGAACACAAAAATATCAGCACTAGTTAGTGAAACCTCTCAAATATCAAAGTGATTATATCCAATTCCCTTCACATACAATGTAGTGTAATACTTAGATGAATATAACATATATGATATGATGACATTCAAAGATCTCAATAGTGAAGTCTGTGATCAACAAATTATCCTTTATATTCACCAAAGTCTTCAACTCTCAGAAAATATTCCACCAGTGTGCTCTGTGGGCTTTGGGAAAAAAATAAAGGATCCCCAGAATGTACTGACCCCTATAATTACAGTAAGTGGGTCAAACAATGCTTTTTCACCATAGGGTTTGATTAAACAGATACTCATGTCGGCCTCTTCTCCTAGATTTATCTGGGTACTCTTTAGGTAGGATTCCCCACATTGCTACTCTCAATTCAACAAATCCATTCTCTTGGCAGATGTAGAAAAATCGGTTTATTATTCAAGTTTCATAAGACTTCCCCACAGGTAAGTGTACATGGTCCAGGATGTCCCACCAGGATTTCTCCATGTATATAAAAAGACCTTTCAGGTGCAGAATAAAAAAATTAGTTTTGTTTCATTTCATTTTGATTCCTATTTAACCAATAGGGGACTGCCCCCAGTACATATAATGTGACAAGGCGGCCCCTGTGCGCAGGATCACGTATATAAACGTGATCCTGCATTTCCGGGTAGAGGGCGCACGCGAGCTGATTGCAGCCCCGGGAGTCAATCACCGGGTCCCGAAGGGTTATTGCCCGCCGGAGCCCAGTGATTGCTACAAACACCGACAGGGAGGACAACTGCATTGTTTACAATGCAGCTCTCCTCCCTGTCAGTTTGGCACACTGCTCGGGATGGCTGAGCACACCCCCCCCCTAGTAAAACACTCCAACACTCCCATCACACAATTAACCCTTTGATTGCCTCTCATTGTTAACCCCTTCCTCCCCAGTCCCATTAGTACAGTGTCAGTGCTTTTCTTTAGCACTGATCACTGTATTGATGTCACTGGGGATGTCAGTGATCCCAAGTCAGTTCCCCCCCAGTGTCAAAATATCCACTGCAGTCCCTTCATAAGTCGCTGATCGCCACTATTATTAGTATTTAAAAAACAAAATCCAGAATCTATACCGCCATTTGTAGACGCTTTAACTTTCACATAAACCAATTAATTTATACGTATTGGGATTTTTTTAGTAAAGACACGGAGCAGAATACATTTTGACCGAAAATTTATTATGAAATTAGATTTTTTCAATTTTTTTACTGGACATGTTTTATAGCAAAAAGTCCAAAATGTTTTTTTCTCAAAATTGTCGGGCTTTTTTTTTATACCGCATAAAATAAAAAATGCACAGGTGATCAAATACCACCAAAAGAAAGCCCAATTCATGGGGAAAAAAGGACATAAATTTAATTTGGGTACAGCGTTGCATGACCGCGCAATTGTCAGTTAAAGTAACACAACTCCTTAACACAACCGCTTCTGAAACGGCTTCCTGACCACCCTATTGCAGAAATACTGCTACAGGGCGGCACGGGTTCTCAAAATCATGTATATATATGTGATTCGCGCTCCCATGGTTTTCACGCTCCTCCAAGATGGCGTCAGATTGCCTGTCAGTACATCAGTCATCACATTTAACCCCTTGATTGCCAGGAACACTCTCATACACAATAAAACTCCATTGCTAGTAAAGTGTCTGAACAGATCAAGATCAATATCTTTGATCAGATCAGCACTATACCAGCGTTCACATTAGTATAGTGTCCCCAAAAACGCAGCATTAGCGGGATCAGCCCCGGCACCTGCCAACACCTGCGTTTAGCCCCTACGCTTACCCCCCCTCTTCTCTCCCAGCAAATGCAGTGTCAGTAGGTCACTGTCACTTCTTGATACATTGCACACAAAACCGCAGTGTTGGCAGAATGTAGCCTGATCTCTGCTTGCATTTGCCGGTAAATTTTGATGATTCTCATATGCAGCAGAGTGCCAGTACTAGTGCCACGCTACCTTTGGTGAACTTGCGAGCACCAGCGGCCTAGTACATCCTGGTATTTCGCATACCAGCACTGCAGTATCACTTGGTGGCTTGGTGACTCCCACAAGTGCAGTACAAACTGGTGCGGTGGCGAGCACAAGTATTGTCCTGCAACCACCAAGAATTTGCACACAGGCCCGCAGAGCCCCTATTATCCTTCTGGATGTGCTTGCAAATCCTGATTGGCAGCCCACAAATTCTGCAGCACCCGTACTTCCCCCATTCACTGCCCAACCTAGAATTCAGGTGGAAACAGCATATTTACCTCCTCCCTTTGATTTTTGGAGCTGCTTTTCACGGAAGATCTGTATGCATTGATTGTGGATCAAAGCAATTTATATGCACAACAATTTATCACCGCCAACCCAAATTCAAACCTTGCCAGACCATTCGCATGGAAACCCATTACGGTTTCCGAATTAAACTTTTGGGGGGCCTAACCCTCGACATGTGCATAAAAAAATAAATTGCATTTGTATTGGTCCACAGACCCGATTCATCACATGCCCGTCTGCTCTGCTGCCATGGCCAGGCATAGATATGAGAGTATATAATATGTTTTATGCATTTTAACAACAATACACTCTGTCATCCTCGGGGTGACCCTGAATTTGACCGGCTCCACAAAATTCAGCCCCTCGCAAATCACCTTAACCAAAAATTTGCAGATGTCTATACTCCCCAGCAAAACATCTGCGTTGATGAGCCCCTCACTAATTTTTCTGGTCGCCTTTCATTCAAACAATTTCTCCCCAGCAAGCGTGCCAGATATGGGGCCAAGATGTATAAGACCTGTGAGAGGACATCAGGCTATACTATAAGTTTTGGATTCACAAGGGAAAAGAGCCCCCCCGGATGCCCAGACTACATGGGGAGTAGTGGCAAGATAGTTTGGGACTTGGTATCATCCTTTTTCCATATGGGGTACCACTTATACGTGGACAATTTTTTTTCAAGTGTGCCACTATTTAGACATTTGTACAATCTTGGAATTGGCACATGTGGCACCATGTGACCTAATGCCCACTATTAGAAGTGGGTGGATGCAGGGCGGTATATTCTAATGGAGGGCATACTACACACTTTTTCTGGCAGAGATTTCTTCTCTTTTTTTCATTCAGCCCACAGGCTGCATGCAAAAAAAAAAGAACATAGTATATATACCCAACAAGGACCAGCGACATACTGGTACATCACTGGACTTGCTTATACCAGGATGATGCCTAAGGCTGCAAGCATCATCCTGGTATTGTTTTTTTCAGCCATCGATTGGATTTCATGTAAAAGCAATCCTAGTGGCTAATTAGCTACAGGATTGCTTTTACAAGCAGTGAGAGATGATGCCCCCCCTCTCCCGTTGCCTTCCACAGCCTTTTCGGGCAGTCCCGTGCCATCAGGGGAACCTGAGAATGCAGCCGGTGTTTCTGCCAGCTGACCATAGAGCTGATTGGAGACCGGAATGGTGCCAATCATCTCTATAGTCTAAGAAAGCTACCAGCATTTCATCACTTCAATTTTACAATTTAAACAGCGCCATTTGTAAATTGGGAAAGCATCTGATTACACCGTTATTGGTGAGATTAGATAATGTAAGGACAAAGGAGATATCCAGAGTCTGATAGACCCCAGAATCCTAAAAAAAGAATATATGACAATGCCCATTGAAGTTATAGGGGATATTTGCATTCCCTGTGATAGCATTACAAGTGATCAAAAAAATGAAAGGTACAGTTTAAAAATAGTAAAAAAAAATCAAAATAACTTTAAAAAAAAGCACCCTCACCCCCCTGCGCACGCTTGCACCTGTATGCGCGAGCGTTGACCCTGTGCCAGTATGTAAACAGCGGTTGCACCATGTATGTGAGGTATTGCCGCGAACGTCAGATCAAGGGCAGTAATTCTGGCACTAGACCTCCTCTGTAAATTTAAAATGGTAGCTTGTAAAGGCTTTTAAAGTGTTGCCTATGGATATTAAAAATGTATGCAGTTTGTTGCCACTGCATGGGGCATGCGCAGTTTTAAAGCATGTTATGGGGCGCATGGGCGTCCGGCACCTAAGATGGCTGCTTGCTAGCACAGCTCCACTGCCTCACTGCTACAGCAGCGAGTTTTAGGAGCGACCAGAGGACTCCAACATAAATCGCTAAGAGGTATAACTCCCCGACACCCTCCAACATCATGCCCAGAAGAAGAAAGTCCTCTGGTCACCCTCAGCGGCTCACAGACGTTTACCTGGCCCTGTATACAAGGAGCCAAAATGATGCCAGCACCTCACAGCACAGAGGCTCCATTACTGATCCAGCCACACACAGCTATACTCCGGACCCCAGGCTCCTGGTTTCCCTGTATGATGGAGATCCAGCTGAGTCCTCTCCTCCTCTATCCCCCACATACAGAAGTCCTGCCAAATCTAGACCAAGAATAGAAGGCCCTGTAATTCCAGATCCTAATTCCTCAGATGCCATTCCTATTCCTACATTACAATTACAATCCGCAATTGAGGAATTTCCAGCTTCAGATCAACCCTTGTCAGAACTGGCGATGAAAAATATGTTGTTCTCATTAAGGCAAACCTTACATAGCGACATTTCAAATATAATATCTCCTATCTCAAACGCCATAACGGATCACTCCAAACGTATACACCACATTGAAAACAAAATGGCTGCAATGTTCACAGTCTATAACACAGTAGTTGACACACACACAGATCATGAATCTGAAATCCTCCAAATGAAAAATAAAATAGCGGACTTAGAAGACCGCTCCAGAAGAAACAACATAAAAATACACAGAATCTCTGAATCAATCACCAACGACGCCCTTCTACCAACAATTGATCAAGCATCTAATCCCTTCAATCAACATGATTGAAATTGCAGTTGACAGAGCACATAGAATACCAAAACCCTCATTTTTACCAGCATCCACCCCAAGAGACGTACTAATCTGGGTTCACTTCTACCATATTACCAAATTAAATAAAAAATAATGGCGGCTGCCAGAAACCCCGCAGCCCTCCTTGCATCTCATAAAGGAATTAAACTATATGCGGACCTCTCCAAAGAAACCCTCCTTAACAGGAAGAAATTAATCTCGATCATCAAAGCTCTCAGAAACAACGGTATAAGTTACCAATGGGGCTTTCTAACCAAACTCATAGTCAGACACCAAGGCAGATCATTCGCTATCAAAAATATAGATGACAGCATAAATCTCCTCAATGAATGGAATATAGTCCCAGTCGAAGACCGTAGGATTGACCGTAACCAGCCCCACCAAATGGAGGGTGAATGGACCTGAACGCTATCTTCAAGCAAGTCGGAGTCCCAAGCAATTCATCCCAATCCGCTGCTGTAGAGATTAGGCCTATCTCTAACTACAGCTCTGTTTACTTCTTTGTGGACATTTCTAAATGACAACTACTTGTTCTCGAATATTTCCTCACGCCCCACTATGTCAGTAGTCACTCCAGACCACCCATGTTTCTTGCACCGTTGGCAAGTTTTTTTAACCTGCAGTTTTTCTTGTTCTTCTTACTACCCTTATCCAGTCTTCAATACTCCGTCACCACCCTAAACTTCCTTGACAAATAGCTTCACAAGACCAGCATACGAGTACCAACTTTCCGCACATAGAATCTCAACACCGGTTCACAATACCACCACAAGCTTCACGCAGCACTGTTCAAACATCTGTAAATCTTACACCAACCTGCTCAACTACTTTGTGCAGATATAATTCATCTCAGACCCATCTAACCAGACCACCATCACAAGATGATTAACATAGCCTCACTGAATGTCAGAGGACTTAACTCTCCTTTAAAAAGGTCTTTCCTAAACAAGGAACTAGCCGCCCTTTATACTGACATCATCTTTGTACTGGAGACCCACTTTGCTTTATCTAAGACACCGTCCTTCCACCTCAAAACTTTCACAACACGATTCTTAGCTTCCCACCACAAAAAAACAAAGACTCACTCCACTTTCAACTCCATTCAGAATATGCTGACCCTTCCGGCCGCTTCCACATTCTAGTGGGACTGATAGAAAATAACCTCTTCACATTGGTAAATGTATATGGCCCTAATTCAAACCAACTACGATTCTACAAACAACTCATTACCAAAATATCATCAATGAAACAAGGTCAACTACTAATCGGGGGAGACTTCAACATAGTAAACAATATACAAATGGACACCTCTTCTGGAAAAGGTGTCTCAAAAAGTAGCCTTGAACAATTTCTCCAAAAGAATGACCTATATGATATCTGGAGATGCCAACACGGCTCCAAAAGGGACTACTCATACTTCTCACCCTCCCAACTCTCATACTCCAGGATAGACTTTTTCCTCACCGACAAGTGGACACTACAACTCATTTCTTCATTTCAATAATTCTTTATTGTGTATTTCAAATAAACAGAAACAAAATCAAAATCAAATAAGGTGTGACAGTAATCAACTGAGACATCATCTTGAGGTCATGAAACATTTTCAGAAAAATATTGGCATGTTATGAGCATGCTTTATCCTGTACTTTCAGATATAATTATTTATTTAAGTCACAGTTGTCACGAAGATAGATTATGAAACATATAAATAACATAATGGAAATGCTCCGTGACACAATGACCAAGAAACTGGACCCCCACCCAGCCACCCCAGCTATGATACAAGACATGCTAGAATATATTTTACATTTGTGATTTCCTATAAGAGGAGTACCACTAATTCCAAATCTGCCAAAGTGTATTAAAGATGGAATATTTACCGGTATTAACTGCAAGCATGTTTTGATATGTAAGGTGAGTATGAAGTGTCTGTACAGTTTCAGTTATACTTGGGGAGATTGAGGATCTCCATATGCGTAGGAGTGTCAGTTTTGCAGCCAAGAATAAATGTGTTGTGAATTGTCTATAGGAAGGAGGAATATCCTCCATCCCTAGGTTCAATATGGCTAATGATGGAGAGGGTGGGATAGGCAAGCCAATAATTCGGTTGAGGATATCAAACACTGAGGGCCAGAAGCTATCCGATTTACTACATGACCAAAGAATATGGTATAAAGTTCCAGTATGTTGACATTCTCTCCAGCATAAAGGACATTGTGTAGAATGAAATTTAGGTAGCCTGTGCGGAGTAAAATACCACCTTAAGATGATTTTATGAGTTATCTCCCACAGATTAGCGCATAGTCGTGGATAATGTGTACTTTAGTGAATATGGATACTGGAACAGGCAAATGTATTCTAGGAGATGAAAGTGGATTGTTAATAGAGAGGGTAAGTGTTTTCCAAGCTCTCAAAGTCACTAAGATTGTTGGTTAGAGATTTTTTGGTTCATTTTTAAGGTAGGGATAAGCTAATAATTACACGTATAAATTCTCACATGAAATTTGTGTTTGTTGAAGCTCCTTCCATAAAGAGGTAGGTGTGTATGGGAACCAATACCACAACTGAGCCAAAATTGCAGCTATATGGTAGTCAGAGATGACTGCTAGTCCCATTCCTCCTGCGGATCTCATTTTAATCAGTTTAGTAAATGTACATCTTGCTTTTTTCCCTTCCCAGAGGAATCTGTGTAGGATAGACTGTAGAGTATGAAATAATTTCTTATTAGCTGGTATGGGTACAGAGCGAAATACATACAAAATTTGGGGTAATATCTGCATTTTAAACGCCGTTAATCTTCCGGACCATGAAAATGTGTGCTTAGTTCAAGATAAAAGACTTTTATTTAATCTAGTTTCCAAAGAAAGATAGTTAGCTTTAAATAGTTTCTGGGGACGATTGGTAAGTGTAATTCCCAAATATGTTATACCTGAATCCTGCCATATACAGTTGCAAGAAAAAGTATGTGAACCCCTTGGGATTACGTGGAGTTTTGCATGAATTGGGCATAAAATGTGCTCTGAACGTCAATTAAGTCACAACAATAGAAGAACACAGTCTGCTGAACATAATACTACACAAACATTAGATGTTGCCATGGTTTAATTGCACATAACATGTAAACATTCACAGTGCAGGGAGGAAAAAGTATGTGAACCTTTGGACTTAACTGGTTGACCCTCCTTTGGCAGCAATAACCTCAACCAAACATTTCCTGTAGTTGCAGATCAGACCTGCACAACGATCTGGAGTAATTTTGGACCACTCCTCTTCACAAAACTGTTTCAGTGTAGCAATATTCTTGGGATGTCCGGTGTGAATCGCTCTCTTAAGGTCATGCCACAGCATTTCAATCGGGTTGAGGTCAGGACTCTGACTGGGCCACTCCAGAAGGCGTATTCTGTGCTGTTGCAGCCATTGTTTTGTTGAATTACTTGTATGCTTTGGGTCATTGTCCTGTTGCATCACCCATCCTCTGCGGAGTTTCAGTTGGCGGACAGATGGTCGTACGTTTTCCTGCAAAATGTCTTGATAAACTCTGGAATTCATTTTCCTATCAATGACAACAATCCGTCCAGGCCCTGAGGCAGCAAAGCAGCCCCAAACCATGATGCTCCCTCCGCCATGTTTTACAGTGGGGATGAGGTTTGATGTTGGTGTGCTGGGCCTTTTTTTCTCCACACATAGTGTTGTGTGTTCTTCCCAAACAACTCAATCTTGGTTTCATCTGTCCACAGTATATTTTGCCAGTAGTGCTGTGGAACATCCAGGTGCTCTTTTGCAAACTTCAAACGTGCTGCAATATTCTTTTTGGACAGCAATGGCTTCCTCCGTGGTGTCCTCCCATGTACTCCATTCTTGTTTCGTGTTTTCCTTATTGTAGATGTGTCAACAAAAATGTTAGCATGTGCCAGAGATTTCTGTAGGTCTTTAGCTGACACTCTGGGATTATTCTTTACCTCATGCAGCATTCTGCGCTGTGCTCTTGCAGTCGTTTTTACAGGACGACCACGCCTAGGGAGAGTAGCAACAGTGCTAAACTTTCTCCATTTGTAGACAGTCTGTCTTACCATGGACACATGAACATCAAGGCTTTTGGAGATACTTTTGTAACCCTTTCCAGCTTCATTCAAGTCGACAATTCTTGGACGTAGGTCTTCTGAGAGCTCTTTTCTGCGAGGCACGGTTCACATCAGACAGTGCTTCTCGAAACCAGTAAACCCAGAACAGGTGTGTGTTTTTTAAGGGCAGGACAGCTGTCAACAATACACCCAATATCATCACACTGATTGGAGTCAAGGTTGGCTCACTCCTGGCTCCAATTAGCTCTGGGAGAAGTCATTAAGCTAGGGCCTCACATACATTTTCCTCCCTACACTGTGAATGTTTACATGTTATGTGCAATTAAACCATGGCAACATCTAATGTTTGTGTAGTATTATGTTCAGCAGACTGTGTTCTTCTATTGTTGTGACTTAGATGACGTTCAGAGCACATTTTATGCCCAATTCATGCTCATACTCCACGTAATCCCAAGGGGTTCACATACTTTTTCTTGCAACTGTATAGGGGACGTCAGACTGTAATTTATCTTTATGTTTCGGAGTTACTCCTAGGTCAAGCATATGAGATTTAGCTTCATTAACTTTATAATATGATAATTTATAATACATATTGGAGAAGTAATGCAAATAAGCTGATAACATGTTTACTGCTTTTATATTGTAAACCTGTTATATCGGGGTGTTATATCAGGGTGTTATATCGGGGTGTTATATCAGGGTGTTATATCGGGGTGTTATATCAGGGTGTTATATCGGGGTGTCATATCAGGGTGTTATATATCAGGGTGTTATATATCGGGGTGTTATATATCGGGGTGTTATATTGGGGTGTTGTATTGGGGTGTTATATCGGGGTGTTATATTGGGGTGTTAAATCGGGGTGTTATATTGGGGTGTTAAATCGGGGTGTTATATTGGAGTGTTGTCTAATACCAGAGGCCAATGGCTCCATCATTAGGTTAGACATCAGTGGAGATAAGGGGTATCCCTGGCGAGTGCCATTTGTTATTTGGAAGGGTTTAGACAACATACCAGACGTGAACACCCTGGCTGATGGGAGGGGATACAAGGCTAAAATTGCCAAAAGCATGTGTCCTTGAAATCCAAATTTATTAAGTACTCTTTGAAAAAATAACCAATTCACCCTGTCAAACGCCTTCTCTGCATCTAACACCAGTAGCAGAGAGGGCGTCCGATGCTTCCAAGCCAAATTAATTAAATTAATCACTCTCCAAGTAGCATCAGAAGTCTGCCTTCTCTTGGTGAAACCTGACCAATCTTGGTGAATCAAGGCGGGCAGAATATCCACCAGTCATAACACCAACATTTGGTGTATATTTTTATATCGTTATTTAAGAGAGATATTGGCCTAAAATTAAGGGGAGTTTCAGGTGGTTTTCCTGGTTTAGGTAACGTCACTATCATAGCTCCAACATCTCTGGTGGGAAGTATGTCTTCAATGCTGCCTCACCATAGACCCTTATAAGATATGGAGATAAAGTATTTTTACATTTCTTATACTATTCCCCAATTAGTCCATCCGGACCTGGAGATTTGTTGCTGGGTGTAGTTTCTATAGTTTGGAGAACTTCAGATAAGGAAAATGGAGTATTCAAATTTTGAAGTTGTGAGCTAGAAAGTTTCAGCATCTGTATGTTGGCCAAAAAATTCTCTATACCGAGTAGGGAGGCTGATGAGTTTGAGTATCTTGGCTCAAATTGTATAAAGAACTCACTAAATAGGTCCGTAATATGTTGAGGACCATAGACTTTGTTATGAGATTTAGGATTGATTAGAAATGGTATTCTCATTGTATCATACGAGCTAGTACCCTACCCGCTTTATTACCGGAGGAGTAGAATTGCATTTTAACTCTTTTGGCCTGCTTTTCATAAATGTACAAAAGTGCCAGCCGCAATTCATGCCTTACTTGAGATAGTTTAACAGTTAATTGTTGAGAAGGTGACACTTTGTTTTGATCCTCTATGGAGCGTATATCTGAGAATAGATCATCCAACCTACGCTGTCTTTGTTTCTTTCCATTCGTACCCAGTTATATGAAAATGCCTCAGATGTACGCTTTGTGGGCATTTCAAAGGATAAACGGGTTATCTGTGGAAGGTGAATTAATTTCAAATTAGTCAGCCAGGTGGCTCTCAAGAAATTTTTGAGTAGCAGGATTGTGTGTAAGATATGAGTTAGCACACCACACCGTGGTCGATGTTTGTGAATATGCATCAGCCACTGTGAGAAGTATTGATGATTGGTCCAACCATGTGATATCATTCATTTTAGCTTGAGTGATTTTCGGCAGGAGCCACCTGTCTGTCAAGAATAAATCAATTCTAGAGTATGTACAATGTCTATTAGACAAAAAGGTATAATCTCTTTCATTCGCATTTACACATCGCCATGCATCATATAGCTCATGAGAACACATAAAAGGCAACAGAGATGGTGTTCTAACAGAAGAAGTCATTCTGGAATCTATATGTGGATCTGGAACCATATTAAAGTCACCACAGAGAAGGATGGATCCTTACTGAATTTTCTTAATTTTCCTCATCAAGCCATTCAAAAAATGAATTTTGTGCGTATTTGGTGCATAAATAGCTACTAGTGTGAATCTAGCATTTTATATATCACATATTAGGGTCAGAAAACGCCCTGCTGGATCTTTCAGTTCCTTGTGTAGCTGGAATGAGACAGAATCCCTTATCGCGATCATCACTCCTCTCTTCTTCGCAGGCATGTTTGCAGTATAATAATGTTGAAAATTTGTATGGGTGCATCTAGGTGCCGACTCTTGATGAAAGTGTTTCCTGAACACACAAGATATCACAGTGTGATTGGTCCGCCTCTTTCCACAATGAAGCTCTTTGTGGTGGGATGATTCAGGCCATGCGCATTAACAGATAAAATGGTGATTGGCATGTTGGTAAATTTTGAATTTCCTGTCATCAACACTCTTCTGAGTTAAGCATGAAGACCTCTGGGAACAGGCAGTCATTGTTGCGGAGTTGGGTATATATAAAGGCCTTGTAATGGTATCTGAGTACATATCTTGTACAGCGGGGGGGGGGAGATGATAGTACAGTCCGATATCCTGGTCTACGGAACAACAAGAACACTAATAACCAAAAAACAATAGAAAACAAGAAACTCTTGTATAAACTGGGGGTTTTTAAAAACCCAAGTGCAGAGAATTTCTGCTCAAGCATGTGGGAGCAAAATATTTGGCTTGAGCTCCTAATGGCAGAAAGTGCTGTGGTGGGCTATACGTTCAAATACATGAAGATGCCTTAAGGCACTGAATGGTATTCAAGAATTGTATACACACTTCCAATCTGGTATTATCTTGTTAGTGCTACTGAGAGGCAGTGTTTTTGGTGCTTCATTGGGAATAATATTCCGGGTTTTCAGCAGTTGCAAACCTTTGTTACACGACGTGATGACGTGGGTGGTACCATTGTTGGTGATGACAAGCTTCGTAGGATAGCCCCACTTGTACCCAATGTTGTGGTTCCGGAGGGCCTTTGTGATATTATTCAAGCCTTTACGCAGTAGTAGTGTATGCTGTGATAGATCTGTGTAACATTGAAGATCAGAATAAGTAGAGGAGCGGTGTTCTTCTTTTTGTGTTAACAACATTAGTCGCTCCTTTATGTGAAAAAAGTGGATGTGGAGTAATACGTCCGTGGGTACATGTTCTGAGATGTGTGGAGGTTTGGGAATACAATGTATCCTGTCTATTGTAAGCTCCAAAGGGGACAAGTCTGGCATTAGAGATGAAAACATAGTAGTAGCATAGGAATGGAGTAATGCTAGTAGTACTGTTTCTGGGATCCCTCTGATTTTAACATTGTTCCTCCTAGACCTGTCCTCTAGGTCTGCAAGTTTTACCTTCAACCACACCTGTTCTTCTTCATTAGACTCATTTGCATCAATTAATTTGTTGATTGTGGAGGCGTATTCCCCCATTTTATTTTCAATGTGGGTAACTCTGTCCCTCACAGCTATAAGCTCTTTGTTAAATTTCCGCATACAAGGCATCATGGCAGTAAGTATAGTGCTTCTGCAGAAATTAACATATCTTTTAGAGTGGTGTCTAAAATAGGTTGATTTGATGTGGGAAATGATGTAATGGATTCTGGTAATTCTCTAGTGTCCTCCTGTGTATCAGGGTTTGAGCTCACATTGCTGCAAGTTTGAATCCTCCATCCTAAGCCTGGATTTTTCAGGACTTTTGACCGATGGGGTAGAGCAGCAATGGGCAAACTACGGCCCGCGGAGCGTGGCAAACATCGGCTGTCAGGATGAGTGTAGGCGGGGCAGCGTGACGAACGTGAGGGGAGGGGAGCTAGGCTCCTCTCACAGTCCGCCCTGAAGACCGGAACGGCGCGGGAACACGGCGAGAGGAACGCGCGGAGCAAAGGTAAGTGAATTGACACAGGGGGGGACTTGGGGACTTAATATGGGGGATGAATTACTATATGGGGGATGAATTAATATGGGGAATGAATTACTATAGGGGGGATGAATTACTATATGGGGGATGAATTACTATGGGGGATGAATTACTATGGGGATGAATTACTATATGGGGGATGAATTACTATGGGGGATGAATTACTATGGGGGATGAATTACTATATGGGGGATGAATTACTATATGGGGGATGAATTACTATGGGGGATGAATTACTATATGGGGGATGAATTACTATGGGGGATGAATTACTATATGGGGGATGAATTACTATATGGGGGATGAATTACTATGGGGGATGAATTACTATATGGGGGATGAATTACTATATGGGGGATGTATTACTATGGGGGATGAATTACTATGGGGGATGAATTACTATATGGGGGATTAATTACTATGCTTACTATGGGGGAATATTACTATACTTACTATGGATGACACATGCACATCATTCATCTACTCTTGGTCCGGCCCCCGGGTCCAATATATGAACCCATTGCGGCCCTCAAGTCAAAAAGTTTGCCCACCCCTGGGGTAGAGGCTTGATATATTGTGGCTGACTCTATGTTGTCACCATAGAAGCCATTCTGATCCCTGTGTAGGGAACGAGGAGTTGCTGGAGGAGAAGAGGAATGTGAGCCGGCGCCATCTTGGCCACGCCACAGCTGTGGCTGGGAGAAGTATGCCGTAAGTTTCTGGGGTTTGTGACCCTCTTTTTGCTTTCTGGGCATGTTACCTGCATGTAGGAAGACAAACCGCCAAGTTGGGGTGAGTGAACAAAGCCCCTGTAAGCCGTGAGCCGCTATTGTTTTCCTCCATGTGCCAGAGTGTTAAGCCGCCATCTTGGCTGTGGTCAAGCCACGCCCCCCCTCCCCCCCTTCTTATACTTACCTGAGCTTTATCTCAATCCAGCGATGTGCATAAGAGCTCTCTCAGCTCTCTCCCTCCTCATTGACTCAGATGCAACCATTGGCTCCCGCTGCTGCCAATCACAGCCAGTGAGCAGGGAGCAGGAGGCTGGGGTCAAGCCCCGCTCTGTGGGGTTGATTTATTAAAGACAAATAGGCTGTGCACTCTGCAAAGTGCAGTCAGACTCTGAAAGTGCAGTTGCTCCAGAACTTAGTAAATGAGGTAAAGCTTCACTTTGCAAACAACATCCAATCACATGCAAGGAAAATATTAAAAAAAATAGCAGTTTTGCTTGCACATGATTGGATGATGGAAGTCAGCAAATCATCTCCTCATTTACTAAGCTCTGGACCAACTTTCCTTGCAGTTTTTTTGCCTTTAGTTAATCAACTCCACGGAGCCAGCTTGGAAGCAAGTACATATGAGGGCCCCCATTGCAAGTGGCTTGCTATAGTGGGCCATGGGTAAGGGGGAGGGGTCAGGAGTGACAGCAGGGGACCGAAGAAGAGGAGGATTGGTGCAAAACTATTATACAAAGCAGGTAAGTATACCATGTTTGTTATTTTTTTAAATTTACAATCGCTTTAAAGCCTGCCATACATGGATCGAAATTGGGGCAGTTCAGGAGGGACCGGCTACATTTCAATCCATGTATGGGCAGATACAATCTATAGATCAACTTCTCATTTAATTTATCTGGCTAGTTTTGGTTATGTGGAGTCAAGTCAAAACTTTTTTTTATTTTTAATTTTGTATGGAGTGGAAAAGTAAGTGTTGGGTTTTTACTGTTATCCCGATTCCCGAGCTTTGTTGAAGAGCTTTCCTGCCCTGGTGACTATGATTTTACCAGACATGATGTGCGAGCAAATCACACAAAGACAAAAATAAAGAAAAATGTTTTGTAGTAGTGTAGCGCTACCCCCTCAGGGGCCACTGAATTTGTCTTGGGTCCCACTAAGCTCTGCACGGCCAGGCAACATGCATTTTCCCACTTGCACATTCAGAGTCAGTAAGCAGCCCTTGAGCTGGCTTTTAGTTGTTTTTATTACGGGGTTAACAACTTGGATGGTGTCTAGGAGTATATGGGATGCCCAAGGTACTTTAAACTTAAGGACAACTTCTTGGAAACCTGTACACTATAAAAATATGTGTATCCAAAAAATAGCACTGTCTCTTTAAAGAAGCACTTCTCAGACACCACATGAATCCCTCCTCCTCACCTGGCTGCAAAGAGGATATCTGTCAGGGACTCCGGGAGTTACCACGGCGCACGAGTCTGCGCATGTGCAGTCTGTCTAGGCGCACTAGCGTGCGGGTGCTAGGACCTGGGTGCCCACGGCAGCAACGGCGGCCGCGCATGCGCACTTGCGCTCGCGCGCCTGGCACCAATGAGTGCACAGGGCGCACTATTTAAACAGACTCTGGCAATACTCAAATTGCCATATGGTCTTTCCTGCTTTTCCTGTTATCCTGTGTTCCAGAGAGATTGCTATTTGCCGACCCTGCCTGACCCTGATCCGTTGACCGTCTCCTGCTCTGATCCCTGGCTTGTCCCTGACTACTCTTCTGCCTACTCCTGAATTATTTGACCTCCTGTTCCCAAACCTTTGCTCGTAACCCGGTTACTCTCTGCCTTCTGCCCTGTACCGTTCTGCCTCTGCTGTTACCGACCTGGCTTGTCTGACCCCGCTATACTCCATACTGTCATCCATCCATCCATCCCGCTCGGATCCAGTCGCTACTGTCCAGGGCCTGCCAGTTTCTTCACATCAGGCTCTCCTCCTGTACATACCTCTGGCGGCCCTCTCTACCACAGTTGGGCATACACAGGGGCCGCGACCTTGTCTCAGTTCTGCTCCAAGTCCATCCCCACCATCAGGGGTTCTGGCGAATAAGCAGACTGGGGCTTAGACTCCGCGCCCTGGGGAATCCTGTTCTGTGGTTCACTAGAGATACCGCTGGGCGGTACCTAACAGGACCGTTCGGCCATGACTGAGTCTGGAAGAGGCCCCTCTCTGCTGGATGACATATGCCAGCACCCAAGCTGTCAAGACTCTTCAAGAGGGGTATACGCATCTGGAGGGACGCATTCAGACACTCTCCCTGCCAGCAACTCCACCGGCAGGCACAGGAATCTCGACTCCAGCCCAGGGACCTACTGAAACCCCCGCCGGAGCAATGGTCGCCATACCCCCACCGGAACCTCGTGTACCAACACCGGAGCGTTTCAATGGGGATCGAGGGAAGTTCAGGGCCTTCCAGAACTCTTGCCAGCTATATTTTGACCTGCAACCGCGGACGTTTTCCTCAGAGTCTGTGTTATATCCCTGCTGCAGGGTGAACCCCAGGGCTGGGCACACCGTCTGCTGGAAGCTCACTATCCACACCTGAACTCAGTTGGTGCATTCTTTAAAGCGATGCGCAGTTATACGACGACCCCTCAATGAGCTGCTTCGGCTGAGGCAGCTCTACATACCTTACAGCAGGGTCGCCGGGCAGCAGAGGATTACGCCTCTGCATTTAGGTGCTGGAGCGGAGACATTCAGTGGAACGACGCGGCTCTGCGCCATCAGTTCCGCCTAGGGTTGTCTGATCCACTTAAAGATGAGTTGGCAAGAGTGGGAGTATCTGACTCCTTGGAAGATTTGATCATCCTGGCCATCCAGATCGACCGCAGGTTGCGGGAATGGAGGCAAGAAAGGTCCAGCCAAGGGCCAAGACCAACATGGATGCTGCCACGGGTGCCAGTCCTGCCGAATCCCGCAGTCAGTGATAAGAATCTAGAGCCATCAGACCGGACTGAACCCATGCAGCTCGGACTAATGCAGCCTTTTCTCATGGTGAAAGAATGCCAGAGACGCCGGATAAACAATCTGTGACCTCTAGCGGGTCATATAGTGTGCTCCTGTCCGGAGAAGTTATGCAAGTACTCTTCTTTTGTTTCTGCTATGTCTCCTGCTGGCCTAGATGACCCAACTCATTTAGCCGTACCAATCTCATTTCAGCTCCCTGGAAGAACTGTATAAGTGATGGCCATTATTGACTCAGGGACCTGCAGCTGCTTCATAGACCTTAGCTTTGCAGCCCAACAGCAGATTCCGTTACTGTCTAAAGAGCAGTGCCTGAACATCTTCCTGGCTGACGGGTCTCAAATTAAGTCCGGGTTGGTAGATCGGGAGACCCCTCCTATACACACCACAGTGGCCAGTCATCATCAAGAACTCCTCCGCTTGGACGCCATTGCGTCCCCTTTATTTCCAGTTATTTTGGGGCTCCCCTGGTTACGAGCGAATGATCCCCAAATTGATTGGAGAACCGGATCTTCGGAAGGGATTCATCCATCCTTCCACATCACCGGCTGGGATCGGAATCTTTTTTGTGGAAAAAAAGGACCAGTCCCTGAGGCCCTGTGTTGACTATAGGGATCTGAACAAAATTACAGTTAAGAACCGTTATCCCCTTCCCTTAGTCCCTGAATTGTTTCAAAGGTTAAAGTCGGCATCTTTTTTACTAAGCTAGATCTTAGGGGTGCTTACAATCTGGTCTGCATACGCGAAAGGGATGAGTGGAAAACCGCTTTCCGCACTTGGTTCGGGCACTTCGAATACTTAGTTATGCCATTCGAGTTATGTAACGCACCGGCCACCTTTCAGCATTTTGTGAACGATGTTTTGGATATCTTTGTGATCGTGTACTTAGACGATATTCTGATTTTTTCCTCATCTCTGGAGGCGCATCGAGGTCATGTCAGAAGCGTGCTGGGGTGTCTTCGCCAGCACGGGCTTTATGCCAAAGCCGAGAAGTGTAGCTTCGAACAGCACAGTATCCCATTCCTGGGGCTGATCATTTCCACCACTGGAATTGCTATGGACCCCCAGAAGATCTCTGCGATCTTAGAATGTCCGGTCCCCACAGATAAGAAAGGGGTTCAGCGATTTATTGGCTTCGCCAATTTCTACAGGAAATTTATTAAGAATTTCTCAGGCCTGGTATCTTCCTTCACCCAACTTACGAAGATGGGGGTAAGCTTTCAGTGGATCCCAGAGGCACAGGTCGCCTTTGAGTCCTTGAAGAAGCTGTTCATGGCAGCTCCTATCCTAAGTCACCCCAATGCATCACTGCCTTATATCTTAGAGGTAGATGCGTCAGAAAACGGAGTGGGAGCAATACTGTCTCAAAGGGTAGGGGTAAAGGAGCTTATGCACCCGGTGGCCTTCTTTTCTAGGAAGCTTACCCCGTCAGAAAGGAATTATGACATCGAAGATTGGGAGTTGTTGGCAATCAAAACGGCATTGGAGGAATGGAGATACTTGTTGGAGGGAGCCTCGCATCCCATTCTGGTCTACACAGACTATAAAAACTTGGAATACCTGAGGACAGCTAAACGCCTCAGACCGCGTCAGGCCAGATGGGCGTTATTCTTTTCAAGATTCACTCTGCATATAACCTACTGACCTGGATCTAAGAATACCAAGCCTGACACTCTCTCCCGGATGTTTGAAGACCCTAAAGAAATGCCCAAGCCAGATACCATCTTGCCGGCAGGTAGTTTCTTATTGCTACAGTCTGAACTCCTGTCTAAGTTACAGGCTGCATCCACAAGGGCCCCCAACCTACCTGGAGTCTCTGTACAGAGCAGAGAGGGTCTCTTATGGAGGGGGGAGCAGATCCTGGTACCCAAAGAAGCTTGGACCCTGGTCCTGGGCTATTGCCATGACCACCCATTGGCGGGTCATTTTGGAACACACAAGACTTTAGAGTTAGTACGATGTACATTTTGGTGGCCAAGTATGTCCAAAGACTGTGAGATGTACGTTAAGACCTGTGTTATCTGCAAATGGAACAAGCCCACCAGGGACAAGGCTTGGGGTCTGTTGCGACCCTTGCCGGTACCCAGGAGCATGATCTCTATAGATTTTATTGTGGAATTGCCACCATCGCAGAATCATACTGTGATTTTCGTAGTGGTGGACTGTCTCTCTAAGATGGCTCATTTCCTCCCATTGAAAAGTACACCTCCTGCTTCCGAAATGGCACAAGTGTTCATTAAGGAAATAGTGAGACTCCATGGAGTGCCGAACAATATCGTTTCAGATCGGGGAGTCCAGTTCACTTCTACGTTTTGGAAGGCCTTGCGCGAAGGTTTGGAAATCAAACTGTCTTTCTCTTCAGCATATCATCCGCAAACGAACGGACAGACTGAGCAAACTAACCAAATTCTGGAACAATACCTTAGGTGTTACACCTCGTTCCTCCAAGATAACTGGCTGGCACTCCTGCCCCTAGCAGAGTTTGCTTATAACAATGCATGTGTCAGGAATCTAGGAATGACCAGAAAGGTGTGGACTGACACAGGGAAACGCAGGTTTCAGGTATAGTATAATAATACAGTTTATTATTAGCCACCCATATATATATATATAAATATATATAAACGCACAGTGAACAAACCAACCTTCCACTAATCTTAGTAGGTGCAGGAACACAGGCGTAGTCAGGGCTGGAGAGGTGGAACGGTCAGGCCGGCCGTAGGGTTCTGTAATGACCGTTTGGTGGTACCTCTAGTGGTCCCCAGGACAGGATTCCCCGGGGCGCGGAGTCTAAGTCCCAGTCTGCTTATTCACCAGGGCCCCTGATGGTGGGGATGGACTTGGAGCAGACAGGAACCAGGTCGTGGCCCCTGAGTACACCTGCTAGTGGTAGAGGGATTCGCCAGAGGTATGTGCAGGTACGGCTGGATCCGTGCAGGATGGATGGATGGCAGAGTAGTTAGCATGGTCAGACGGGCCAAGTCAGCAACGTGCGGGCAGCAAGGTACCAAAGGAGCAGGCAGAGAATGGTCAAGGTCACAAGCTGGGTTCAGTAACTCACGGGCAGCGCGGTACAGGGGATCAGGCAGAAGGATGGTCAGGCAAGCCAGGGGTTCAACAGGAGACGGTCAGCAGAGGTCAGGATCAAGCCGGGTCAGCAACGAAACAGGAACACAAGATACCAGGTACAGAGGCTCATGGGAAAACATACACCAAGGCCCAGATCACAGGCCTGGTCATGCCTTAAATACACCTTTCTGCAATCAGCCCCCAGGTTTGGCTGACTGCAGGTGTGAGCTTCTGGCTGCTGAGAGCACCCGCTGGTCAGCTCTGGTACTGCAGCCCACACGGCAGGTGAGTCCCACCACCAGTGCTGAGTCCATTCCTGACAGTACCCCCCCCCCCCCTCAAGGAGCGGCCTCAGGACGCTAAAGACAGTCCTTAGTGGGCAAAATGTTCCACCGCCCGGGTCAGGTAACTGGCTGAATATCCAACTGCCGGAGTAAACCGGCTGGCTGGGTTTCCTGCTGGTAGACTTCTCTTTGTGTAGGAGAACCCAGGAAGGCAGGTCACTGGGCACAGGATTTCCAGGAGCAGGCTGGGAATCAGTTATTGGCCAGTTTAGCTGGACATCAGGGGCTGGCATGTCGGGCTGTGCAGCGGGCAGAGGCACATCAGCGGGCACCGAGTCATCTGGCACGACAGTGGGCACCGAGTCACCGGGCACATCAGCGGGCACCGAGCCATCTAGCAGAACCGCGGGTATCGGGTCACCAAGCTCGACAGCAGGCACCAAATTAACTGGCACAACAGTGGGCACTGAATCAACTGGCACGACAGCGGGCACCAAGTCATCTGGCACGACAGCGGGCACCAAGTCATCTGGCACGACAGCGGGCACTGAGTCACCGGGCACCGAGCCATCTAGCAGAACCGCGGGCACATAGTCACCTGGCAAGTCAGCGGGCACCGAGTCACCGGGCATGTCAGCGGGCACCGAGCCATCTAGCAGAACCGCGGGTACCGGGTCACCAAGTTCGACAGCGGGCACCAAGTCAACTGGCACGACAGCGGGCACCGAGTCACCGGGCATGTCAGTGGGCACCGAGCCATCTAGCAGAACCGTGGGTACTGGGTCACCAAGCTCGATAGCGCGCACCGAGTCACTGGGCATGTCAGCGGGCACCGAGCCATCTAGCAGAACCGTGGGTACCGGGTCACCAAGCTCGACAGCGGGCACCGAGTCAACTGGCATGACAGCGGGCACCGAGTCATCAGGCATCGGGTCATGTGGCTCAACAGCGGGCATTGGGTCCTCAGGCATCAGGTCATCTGGCTCGACAGCGGGCACCGAGTCAACTGGCACGACAGCGGGCACCGAATCATCAGGCATCAAGTCATCTGGCTCGACAGCGGGCACCGAGTCAACTGGCACCGAGTCAACTGGCACGACAGCGGGCACCGAGTCATCAGGCATCAAGTCATCCGGCTCAACAGCGGGCACCGAGTCAACTGGCACGATAGTGGGCACCGAGTCAACTGGCACCGAGTCAACTGGTACGACAGCGGGCACCAAGTCAACTGGCACGACAGCGGGCACCGACTCATCAGGCATCAAGTCATCTGGCTCGACAGCGGGCACCGAGTCAATTGGCACCGAGTCAACTGGTACGACAGCGGGCACCAAGTCAACTGGCACGACAGCGGGCACCGAATCATCAGGCATCAAGTCATCAGGCTCGACAGCGGGCACCGAGTCAACTGGCACCGAGTCAACTGGCATGACAGCGGGCACCGAGTCAACTGGCACGACAGTGGGCACCGAGTCAACTGGCACCGAGTCAACTGGTACAACAGTGGGCACCAAGTCAACGGGCACGACAGCGGGCACCGAATCATCAGGCATCAAGTCATCTGGCTCGACAGCGGGCACCGAGTCAACTGGTACGACAGCGGGCACCAAGTCAACTGGCTGAACCACGGAAGGCGGGTTCTCAGACGACAGGCTGACCGGTTTGGATACTGGCAGGATGGTACAGCGAGTGGGAGCAGGGGACTGACATGTGGTAGATAGCAGGGTATACTGGGCTGTCACTGGGGGTGCTGTCGGTAATGCAGGAAAAGAGCTTTGAGCAGAGGAATGATGAGAAACAGGACTGGTTTGTTGCAAGCTGACTGAGGCTAGCTGTAACAAGTCTGACCATGTCTGCAGTAAGGGTTGGACAACGCTCAGCTTACACAAGGCCTGTCTGGTCGAAGATTGCACTGCGTTTATACACTTCTTTAGCACATGTGGTGAACATGCTGAATAATGCTCCAAGAAGCAATCCGGATCATCCTCCAACAACCATACCAGTGATATTATTTGACTCACCCTGAATGGAGGAAGGAATTCATCCCTGCTTTCAGGGGTACTAGATGAAGCCAACTCAACACAAGCCTGAATCAATGGTTGCACTTCAGAGAGCTCTAGGACCTGACCTACTAGGGAATGAGCGACCCGTATGCACTCTAGCAGCTGATCCCTGGTATACTCCCGCAGAGTCTGATAGGCATATTCTCTGTCATCAAAGACTAGCATAGACAAATATATAACCTCATCAGGATGCATCCTTCACAACAAGTCAAGATGGCTTCCCTGTGCAGCCACTTCTGGTCAGGAAAGGCCTTGGTGTGATGTCAGGAATCTAGGAATGACCAGAAAGGTGTGGACTGACACAGGGAAACGCAGGTTTCAGGTATAGTATAATACAGGTTATTATTAGCCACCCATATATATATATATAAACGCACAGTGAACAAACCAACCTTCCACTAATCTTAGTAGGTGCAGGAACACAGGCGTAGTCAGGGCTGGAGAGGTGGAACGGTCAGGCCGGCCGTAGGGTTTTGTAATGACCGTTTGGTGGTACCTCTAGTGGTCCCCAGGACAGGATTCCCCGGGGCGCGGAGTCTAAGTCCCAGTCTGCTTATTCACCAGGGCCCCTGATGGTGGGGATGGACTTGGAGCAGACAGGAACCAGGTCGTGGCCCCTGAGTACACCTGCTAGTGGTAGAGGGATCCGCCAGAGGTATGTGCAGGTACGGCTGGATCCGTGCAGGATGGATGGATGGCAGAGTAGTTAGCATGGTCAGACGGGCCAAGTCAGCAACGTGCGGGCAGCAAGGTACCAAAGGAGCAGGCAGAGAATGGTCAAGGTCACAAGCTGGGTTCAGTAACTCACGGGCAGCGCGGTACAGGGGATCAGGCAGAAGGATGGTCAGGCAAGCCAGGGGTTCAACAGGAGACGGTCAGCAGAGGTCAGGATCAAGCCGGGTCAGCAACGAAACAGGAACACTACTGCAGCCCACACGGCAGGTGAGTCCCACCACCAGTGCTGAGTCCATTCCTGACAGCATGCCATTCGGCCACTAAGCAGTCCCCGTTCTTCGCCAACTATGGGTTCCATCCCACTTTCCTGCCTGATATGGTCCCGGAAAACTCAGTCCCAGCGGCTCAAGAGACCCTAAATGTTTTTACGTCCAATAACAAATTGTTACAGGAGACAATGGCAAGGGCCCAGGAGGATAGCAAGAGAACTTTTGATAAGAGAAGAAGAGGGGAACTGGTTGTGCACCCAGGGGACCAAGTTTGGTTGGCAACGACCAATCTGAAACTAGCATATCCTTCAAGGAAATTGGCACCCAGATTCATGGGCCCATTCCGGGTAGAACGTAAGATCAATGAGGTTGCTTATAAGGTGGCGCTTCCGGAATCTTTTAAGATACACCCTGTCTTTGATGTGTCTTTGCTCAAACCTGCAGCACCGGATCCCTTTTCAGATTGTAGATCTAGACTCCCGGAGGCCATAGACATTGATGGAGAGAGGAATTTGAGATAGAAGCAATTATTGACTGCAGGAGGAGGGGTGGTCAGACGCAATACCTCATCAAATGGAAAGGCTATGGGCCAGAAGAAAATTTGTGGGAGCCTGCTCAAAATGTTCATGCTCCTAGGTTTATTCGGGAATTCCTTCACAACCAGCCCCAAAGGAGAAATCAGTTGGGCATCTGGAGGTTGCCAGTAGGGAGGGGGGGGGGGCAATGTCAGGGACTCCGGGAGTTACCGCGGCTCATGAGTCTGCGGAAGCGCGGTCTGTCTAGGCGCAATAGCGTGCGGGTGCTAGGACCTGGGCGCCCACGGCGGCCATGCATGCACACTCGCGCTCACAGACGTGCGCCTGGCACCAATGAGTGCACAGGGCACACTATTTTAACAGACTCTGGCAATACTCAAATTGCCGTATGGTCTTTCCTGCTTTTCCTGTTATCTTGTGTTCCAGAGAGATTGCTAGTTGCCGACCCTGCCTGACCCTGATCCGTTGACCGTCTCCTGCTCTGATCCTTGGCTCGTCCCTGACTACTCTTCTGCCTACTCCTGAATTATTTGACCTTTTATTGCCGAACCTTTGCTCGTGACCCGGTTACTCTCTGCCTGCTGCCCTGTACCGTTCTGCCTCTGCTGTTACCGACCTGGCTTGTCCGACCCCACTATACTCCATACTGTCATCCACCCATCCATCCATCCCGCTCGGATCCAGTCGCTACTGTCCAGGGCCTGCCAGTCTCTTCACATCAGGCTCTTCTCCTGTACATACCTCCGGCGACCCTCTCTACCACAGTTGGGTGTACCCAGGGGCCGCGACCTGGTCTCAGTTCTGCTCCAAGTCCATCCCCACCAACAGGGGCTCTGGCAAATAAGCAGACTGGGGCTTAGACTCCACAATCTGGGGAATCCCGTTCTGTGGTTCACTAGAGATACCGCCGGGCGGTACCTAACATTGTCCCGGGGCAAGGGATTCCAAGATATAACAATTAAGTAGTCCCGAATGAGAACTAGTTGGATATTTCACCTGACCTCCTTCTCCCTTTATCTGGCCCAGGGGATATAGAAGTACTCACACTGTCCTGTCCTGTCAGCGTGGTGGGTTGCTGACTGCTTTCAGGCCTTTTGACAAGCGTGGCCAAGGTACATCGGTGAACAGTAGATGACCTCCTCTTTCCACCACCCAAGATGTAGGCACGCATATGCAGGAGCCCATGGGAGTTCCCATGGAGGTCCCCCTTATCAGGCGATAACTGGTTCCTAAAAATTGAAAGCAGTTGTGGCTAAGAGCAAATTCAAGTAATTTCAAGATAAATTCATTTTGAGCTCCCATTTCAGGATAATATGACTGTAGGAAATGAACTGTTGCTCCCAGTCCCCATTGATGGGGAATGGAAGTATAAAGCGACTCAACATCAATACCCACAAGTATAGTACCTACTTTAACTTCCACATGGTTTAATTGGATGAGAACATCCCTAGTGTCCTGAACATATGATGGTAGGCGTGTCACCATCGATTGATTAAGACATCCTTCCTATGTGCTCCAGGGTACTCTTAATGGTCGATATAATGGGCCTTCCAGGGGGGTTGTCTACATTTTATGTACCTTGGGAATGATGTATATTGCAGGATCCTTCTTGGTTATCAAGCCCACATCATGTGCCCAGGACAGTTTTTCATTAAGGGACATGACCAATGATGGAAAGGGGTTGCTAGATAGTTTAACATAGGTTGAGGTATCACCTAATTGTTGCTTTATTTCCATTTCATATGCTGTTTCTGATAGCAACATCACATTTCCCCCTGAGTCCCTTAAGAGACAATCTTTCATCCCTGAGTTCCTTAAGAGCCAATCTTTCATCCCTGAGTTCCTTAAGAGCCAATCTTTCATCCCAGCTCATCTGGCTAAGTATCCAATCCAAGAACAAGGAACTGGCTAAGCATTAGACTGCCAAGACTTGCCAAGAACTTGCATCCAGCAGAATTCTCCCTTCTAGGCCCTGGGGGTATAGAGGTGCTCACATTGTCCTTGTCCTGCAGCGGTGGATAGAATTGCTTTCAGGCCTCTGTAGCTGAAATAGTTCCTCTCCAGGCTATGGAGGCTGTTCTTCCCCAGTGGACTGCAGGGCTCTTCTTCAGCTTCCAGCCTCTCCAGGCTACACAGCAACACTTCTCAGCATTACATTTTCCACCCACCTCTCCTGCAAGCATGGCTCTCTCATATTTATGGGGTGGTCTGCCACACTACAAGGCCTCTGCCTAGGATTGATCAGACTCTCATAAATATGCAGATCGGCCCCTCCTCACCTCTGCCTACTGGATTCTAGAAACTTCTCCAAGTTTCAAGCAGGGGCAGATACCAGAGGACTCACCTACAGAGCCCCCTAGCCCTGACCTGAAGTAACCCTCTAACTAAACTCAGGCTTCTAACATGCCTCAAACTACTTTAAAAAACAATGTACACTATAGGGTGCTACATTGAATTCATACTGGCTTGCAGGGAAACTGGATGTACTGTATTATAAATATACAATTATAACATATCATCTACTGGTCACCCATTAACCCCCAATATTTACAATCTTTAGGCACAAAAGTCACAAGAGTTCTTTTCAGTTTCACACTTTTGGGTTACACATGTTTTTCCTGAATGGCGCCCTAACACTCTAAGGCAAAGGACCTGCACTGCAACACATGGCGATGCACAATAACTCACTCCTATGCATTGTGGTGTCCTGTGCTGCCAATAAAAGGGCAGCCCCTCTCTTGTTTAATATCCTTTTTTATAAACCACTATGGGGGAGATTTACTAAAACTTCAGCACTCTTAAGCTTTGATGAAAAAACCTGGAAGCTGATTGGTTTCTATGCAGAGTTGCACCAGATTTTGCACTCTCCAGTTTTAGTAAATCCCCCCCCAAGGAACTGTTAGAGTAGAATTTCAGCCTAAACCTAACTTATCTTAACTCGGGGCCAAGTGCACGCAAATATGGGGCCTCTTGGTGGCTGGGCCTTGGCGCTGAGGGACCGCATATTTGTGTACCCAATGTAAACAAAATATGCACCAAGAGTGAGCACCATGTGTGCATCCAGCAAATTTACCGGTGCCTCACAGAAAGGTCCTGATCACTACTTGCGATTTCCGATCATGTGACCGCCGTGATAACCAATCACCCTAACCTACTCCTGGCACCACAAACCCTTTAAAGGGCTGGGAGGCGCTGACACCAAGGGATTCAAAATGCCCCAGCACCTATGTTAATCCGAGTAAGAAAGATGTATATACACTGCTCAAAAAAATGAAAGGAAGACTTTGAAAACACATCAGTTCTTAATGGGGAAAATATCATGCTGGATATCTATACTGATATGGACGGGGTAATTCAACCTACAAGGGACTGAATTCAAAGACACCCCAAAAATGAAAAAATGATGCCACAAGCTAGTCCATTTGACTGAAATGTCATTGCATCAACTCAGAATGGTCCTCAGTAGTTTGTATGGCCCCCACGTGCTTGTATACATGCCTGACAATGACGGGGCATGCTCCTAATGAGACCACGGATGGTGTCCTGGGGGATTTCCTCCCAGATCTGGACCAGGGCATCACTGAGCTCCTGGACAGTCTGAGGTGCAACGTGGCAGCATCGGATGGACCCCAACATTATATCCCAGAGGTGTTCTATTGGACTTAGGTCAGGTGAGTGTGGGGGCCTTTCAATGGTATCAATTCATTCATCCTCCAGGAACTACCTGCATACTCTTGCCACATGAGGCCAGTCATTGTCGTGCACCAGGAGAAACCCAGGACCCATTGCACCAGGAGGAACCCAGGACCCACTGCACCAGCGTAGGGTCTGACAATGAGTCCAAGGATTTCATCATGATACCTAATGGCAGTCAGGGTCCAATTATCTAGCCTGTAGGGGTCTTTGCATACCTCCATGGATATGCCTCCCCAGACCATCACTGAACCACCACCAAAACCGTCATGCTGAACTATGTTACAGGCAGCAGAACATTCTCCATGGCTTCTTAAGACCCTTTCACGTCTGTCACATGTGCTCAGGGTGAACCTGCTCTCATCTGTGAAAAGCACAGGGCACCAGTGGCGGACCTGCCAATGTTGGTGTTCAATGGCAAATGCCAATCCATCTCTATGGTGCCGGGCAGTGATCACAGGGCCACTAGAGGACGTCGGGCCCTCAAGCCACCCTCATGAAGTCTGTTTCTGATTGTTTGATCAAAGACATTCACACCAGTGTCCTGCTGGAGGTCATTTTGTAGGGCTCTGGCAGTGCTCATCCTGTTCCTCCTTGTACAAAGGAGCAGATACCGGTCCTGCTGATGGGTTAAGGACCTTCTAAGGCCCTGTCCAGCCCTCCTAGACTAACTGCCTGTCTCCTGGAATCTCCTCCATGCTCTTGAGACTGTGCTGGGAGACACAGCAAACCTTCTGGCAATGGCACGTATTGATGTGACATCCTGGAGGAGTTGGACTGCCTGTGAAACCTCTGTAGGGTCCAGGTATGGCCTCATGCTACCAGTACTAACACTGATGCTAGCCAAATACAAAACTAACGAAAAACAGGAAAGTTGAGTAGGGAAAAAAATGTCAGTGGCCTCCTCCTGTAAAACCATTCCTGTTTGGGAGTCACCTCATTGTTGCCCATCTAGTCCACCTGTTGTTCATTTCTTTAAGACCAAAGCAGCTGAAACTGATGGACAACCCCCTCTGTGACTTAACTGACCAGATCAATATCCCAGGAGTGTCATGGACTTGATGCTAGACTCGGATTACAAAGTCTTTCTTTTTCTTTTCATTTTTTTTGAGCCGTGTACTTATACACTTATGCCTATTACCTATTTTCAGCCCTCTCTGGTCTGGTTACATGATCTCCCTTGTGTCAGCCAGTGGCAGCTGCAGGGGAGAGGAGGGAGCGCTGAACAATGACTGGGAAAGCCTAGAGCGGTGATGTCTCTTACAGGCCCCCATGTCACAGCCATTGTTGTCGCTCCCTCCTTTGCCTTGCACCCACTGCTGGCTGACACAAGGGAGCCGGATCACATGACCCAACTGGAGCGAGATGAAGAAGGGTTAGTACTGTATATACATCTTTCTTATACAGGTTAGCCAACATAGGTGCTAGAAGGGGGGGGGGGGGGCATTTTTAAGTTTTATTTAGCCTGTAATTCTACCATTTTTGGATAGAGTACAGAGTGAAATTGAAAAAAAAAAACATTTTTGTTGTTACCAGCACAGGAATAGAAAGGGAAATCTCCCATTGGGGACACTAGTTCTGGTCAGGGCTTCTTTCATCAGGAACGCATGGGAACACATTCCAGCACCTCCAGCACTAATTGTATGTAGAGGCAAAGGGGCGCTGGGGTGTCCTGGAGGGTCTATTGATGCTGGCTGCTGAGGATCTATTGTTGCTGGGGGATCTATTTTTGCGGGGGGTCTCTTGTTGAGGGAAGGGTCTATTGTTCTTGACTGCTGGAGGGTCAATTCAATAGACCCCTCCCTCAAAAGGGTATATTGTTCCTGACTGCTGGAGGGTCAGTAACAATAGACCCCTCCCTCAAAAGTAGATCCCACCCATCAACAACTGACCCCCATGTAACATAAGGGCTGAGAGAAGATCTGTTGTTTCTGCTTGGAGTCTAGTGTTGCTGGGGGGTATTTTGTTGCTGGCTGCAGGGGATCTATTTTACTGCTTTTCTTGTTGTTAACAAATTACATAACACAACAAAATGATACTTCTGTATGCTCTAAAAAAAGTAACACGGGGGGGGGGGGTTTAGGGGGTGGAACCAAGGAACAGTGCTTGGAGGTGGGTGAGGGGCGGGGACAAGGGCGCCTAGGATAGAGAGAGTTCCTGCACCTATTCTTTGAGAAAAAGAGCCCTGGTTCTGGTGAGAACCTTCTGTCAATTTGGAGGGATTTCCTCCCACTTCCTGTTGTGGCTATGGGACAGGAAGTGAAAAGAAATCTCCCCAATAGGACACAGATGGAAAAAAACAAAACAAAAACAGAAACAAACAAACAAACATAACCATCCCTTATGGTATCCAAATATGGAAAAAATAAATACAAGTTTTTCCTATAGTTGTGTGTAAGATACAAGGGCAGGACCCGGTTCAGTTTGTGGCATGTTGTTATACCTGTGTGCAAGGAATGTAATCTGTATAAGAAACATTTCAGCACACTCCCATCACCTTTGTACGCAGCAAACGTGGAAGCAAATTTTACCAGAAACAGAATATCACAGAAACAAGACACTGGGCAATGTTTCCAGCAATTGACCCCACACAATACAAACAATTCATCCTTGATTTTCATCTTCCAGGAGGTTCCTCAGAGGACCAGACATACACCAGGGTGCTCCTGCAGCTGTTTGGTTATACCGGTCATGGCAAATCGGCTTTTGTCAACTCCTGCATCTACACCCTTGGAGAACACGAATTCCGGACCCGTGCCAGAACTGGATCAGCTGAATCCTCCGTTATCACAACGAGGAGAAACATGTATGAACTTACTGATACCATCTCCATCGTGGACAACAGAGGATTCAGAACAAAGGACGGAGCTGAGGAAGCGGTGGCTTATGCACAACTAGGTAATCTATAAAATATTTTCTTTTTCAACCTATTATGCTTGGGAGGAAAGTTCATACAATGGTAATGAAATGTCTCATAAAATATGTTTATATTGTATTCAGCTGCCCCAAATCTAATGAATTTGTTGCCATTTTTCACTTTTAAATAGAAATTGCAAAGACTGGAAACATTTTGCCACAAACCTCTGACAATGAAGGTGGTCTTTTATGTCATATGTCAGCATTTTTGGTTGGTAGTATGGTGTAAAAAAAGAAAAAAAGACCGATGGACTATAAAATAGACTATAATCCTATAAAGAAAACAGCAACAGATGTCATGGTGAGAGAGATTTACTAAAGCAAATGTCAATTATCAATTATTAACCACCACATTGCCGCAATATAGCCGAAAGATGACTACAGAGCGGTTCTCTGAGTCTGGGAGGGTGTCTATAGATGTTCTCGAGGTTTCTCTACATCAGGGGTCTCCAAATTTTCAAAACAAAGGGCCAGTTTACTTTATGGGGGTTCGGACTGTGGCCAGTGGGAGTAGAAAATGCTCCGCCATCACAATGTCATAGGCTTGGTGGCATGGCTTTTGTTTCTCAGAGAATAGGTGCAGGTACTCCCCCTTTCGAGTCACCCCTTGTCTCCATCCCTCACCCACCTTTGAGCACTGTCCCTTGGTCCCACCTCTCAGTACAGTCCTTTTAGAGAATACAGAACCAAAAAAAAAAAGACCCCCTCGCAACAAATACCCCCCCAGCAATAATAGACCCTTGCTAGAAACAATAGATCTCCCAGCAGCCAGCATCAGTAGATCCCTCCCAGCAACATAACACCCCCTCCAGCAGCAATAGTTCTCCCACAAGACACAATAGAGCCCCCGTCAACAACCATAGACCCCCTGCAACAATAGATCCTCCAAGTGACAACTGATCCTGTACAAGCCAGCATCAATAGATACTCAAACACACCCCAGTATCCCTAGCCATAACATACATTTAGTGATGGAACTACATTCCCCATATTCCCACTGAAATAAAGCCCTGCTTGGTGGTCAGTGGGAGTAAAAAAATGACACCATTGGTTCCAGTGGGAGGAATTGTGCCCTATAATTAGTGTCAGTAGGAGATTTAGTTCCGCATCTCTGGTCTCAAGGTGAGATATAGTATCTTGTCTTTGGTGTCAGTTGAAGGAATAGTACCCCATGATTGGTGTCAGTGGGAAAATTAATTCCTCATTTCTGGTGTCAGGGGGAGTAATAGTCCCCTAAGGGCCAGCTTGGAGACACCTGCCACCTTCTCCTTTCTCCCTACTTCATGTCCTTAAAATGATGGTAAAACCTAGACATTTTTTACCTTAATACATTCCCTGCATTAAAATGGTTGCAAAGGCAGAAAGTTGTTTACATTCTCTGTATTAAGGTAAAAATCCTTCTGTGTTCAGCTGCCCTACCCCCCCCCCTCCCCCCACCAAATACTTACCTGAGCCCAATCTCAATCCCCAGAGCAGTGGCTCCCTCCTCTCTCTTCCTCCTCACTGGACGTTGGCTCTTGCTACTGTTAGGCACAGCCTGTGAGGAGGCAGCAGTGGTGTTGCTGAGCTGCAATGTGTGTGTCAATGGACACACACAGCGCAGCTTGGGAGTAAGCCTGCACTAGTATCTCCATAGTAAGTGGCTTATTATAGGGGCATTTGGAAGGGGAAAGGAGTCAGGAGCACTGGTGGGTGACCACAGAGGAGGAGGTTGGGGGCTGTTGTGTGCAGAACCATTGTAAGTATAACCTGCCTAAAATGTTAAGAAAAAAAAGATCCCGATCATTTTAAAGTGATACTAAAGGTTATTTTTTTTCTGTAAAATAACAAACATGATATACTTACCTGCTGTGTGCAGTGGTTTTGCACAGAACAGCCCGGATCCTCCACTTCTTGGGTCCCCTTCTGGCACTCCTGGCTCCTCCTTTATGTCGGACGCCCCCATAACAAGCAGCTTGCTACGGGGGCACCTGAGTAGGCATGTTGCCAAGCTGCTGCTGTGTGTATCTATTCACACACAGAGGTGTGGCTTCGCCTTGCCCCCTCTCTCTCCTCATTGGCTGACTGGCTGTGATTGACAGCAGTGAGAGCCAATGAGGAGGAAGAGACTCGGGACAGCTGAAGCTGTTATGCACACCGATGGATTGGAATGGGACTCAGGTAAGTATTGGGGGGAGGCTGTACACAGAAAGTTTTTTACCTTCATGCATACAATGCATGAAGGTGAAAAACCTTGAACCTTTACAACCACTTTAAGGTAGTAAATGTCCCATTATTTGACCCCCCCCTCCCCTTCCCCAACTACTTGAGTCCTCACTCCATCCAGCACTGTGCCCGTCTGTGGTGGCTCTTTTCTCTCTCCAAGAATTCACAGGACACAAAGGCAGCAGTGGGAGCCATTGGTTTCTGTTGCTGTCAATCAAATGCTGTAGGAAAGGAATGGGAGGCAGGACCAAGCTGCACTATGTGTGTCTATGGACTCAGGAGCGGATCTACAGGTGTGCCACCACAGCAAGCGGCGGCTGTCATTGCTCGTTGTCATTGGCCACACACACGGGAGTTCCGTGAGGTTTGGCATCCCTGAATTTGTACAGTGAGCGGCTCACTCTACAGGGGTGGACAGGCAGGTAAGTAACTTTAGTGCAGAAGAGGCAAAGCATGAGTCTTCTGCATTACAATTCCTGCCTGTCTGACAGTTTTTATATTTTTAGTTAAAGTTCCACATTAAATAAGTGAATTTGCACTTAGAGGATGCGCTGAATCTGGCTGACTTCAGTCCTCCTATCATGGGCAAGCCAACATCTTTATTTTTTCTTTCATTTTCCATACAGATGGTAAGATATCCTGAACAAAAGAATTGTGCTTTCATTTTCTCCTCATGTACTAAGCTACTGTAAGTGAGAAAACTGACTCTGCAAAGTGGTCATGCTCTAATCTTTAGTAAATTGGCCCCGATGTGTGACGTTATGGTGGACACCAGTCATGTAGCTCCTATAACTCTGGTATCTTTTTATGTCTGTCTGTTGTCACTCGCAGGTCATTTTCTCCCCTTGGATGAGGAAGTGGTGCTGACTAAGGACTTTGTGTGGATAATGTCCCAGGTGGAGGATTCTGACCTAACACCAAACTACACCGATTTTATTGTCCCCATATTTGTTTACAGGTATGGATCTATAGAAAGCTTTGCATACATTGTTATGACAAAATTATAATATTTGATGTATGTTTTGTGCTACTTTGCATGACTGTAATTGGCTATAAAGTATAACCACTTGTGGGCCGTCCCATGTACTGTTACTGCGGCAGGTCAGCCGCTCTGCGCTGGGAACATACATGTATGCGATCCAGCATTTCCAGGTATGGGGAGCGCATGCGGGCGCAATGCCCATCTGTACTGTCATACAGTACAGCACAAGTTGGTCAGCAGGTTCCGGCCAATGACTTATGACCAGGACCTGCTGATCAGCTTAGCAAATCACAGTACAGAGCCCTATGTTTACTAAAAACACAGGGCTCTGTACATAGAGCAGCAATGTGCCTGTTTTTTCTCCCTGCAAATCAGGGAGAAGAGACAGCCACATCTATTAGTAAAAGCAGCACATATTGCATACATCACACACTTTACAGATTGGTAGGCACACAGTTAACCCTTTGATTGCCCCTAGATGTTAACCCCTTCCCAGCCAGTGTCTTTAGTACAGTGACAGTGTACAGCATTATCACTGAAAACTGTGTTAGTATCACTGGTGATGTCAGTGTCAGTCAGTTCCCACCCCAGTGTCAATTAGGGGTTTATTTACTAACGCCGGTAGAGTTCAAAATCAGGATCATTTCTACATAGAAACCAATAAATTGGACAAATAAATTGGTTGAATGTCTTAACCATTTCAATACCGGGCAATTTTACACCTTCCTGCCCAGGCCATTTTTCACGTTTCAGCGCTCTCACACTTTGAATGACAATTGCGCGGTCATACAACATTGTACCCAAACTAAAATTTTATCATTTTCTTCACACAACTAGAGCTTTCTTTTGGTGGTATTTAATCACCGCTGGGGTTTTTATTTTTTGCTAAATTAACAAAAAAAGACCAAAAATTTTGAAAAAAAAACACGTTTTTCTTTGTTTCTGTTATACAAGTTTACAAATAAATAATTGTTCTTCATAAATTTAGGCCGAGATGTATTCTGCTACATGTCTTTGGTGAAAATAACCCAAATTAGGATGTATTTTTTAGTTTGTAGGAAAGTTATAGAGTTCACAAACTATGATATAGATCTGAAAATTGATCAATCCTGAAGTACTGACAGCCAATCTAATTTCTTGAGACAGTACAGATATCCCCAAATGTCAGGACAGTACAGATATCCCCCAAATGTCAGGACGGTACAGATATCCCCCAAATGTCAGGACAGTACAGATATCCCCCAAATGTCAGAACAGTACAGATATCCCCAAATGTCAGAACAGTACAGATATCCCCCAAATGTCATAACAGTACAGATATCCCCCAAATGTCAGAATAGTACAGATATCCCCCAAATGTCAGGACAGTACAGATATCCCCCAAATGTCAGGACGGTACAGATATCCCCCAAATGTCAGGACGGTACAGATATCCCCCAAATGTCAGGACAGTACAGATATCCCCCAAATGTCAGGACGGTACAGATATCCCCCAAATGTCAGGACGGTACAGATATCCCCCAAATGTCAGAACAGGACAGATATCCCCCAAATGTCAGGACGGTACAGATATCCCCCAAATGTCAGAACAGTACAGATATCCCCCAAATGTCAGGACAGTACAGATATCCCCCAAATGTCAGAACAGTACAGATATCCCCCAAATGTCAGGACAGTACAGATATCCCCCAAATGTCAGGACAGTACAGATATCCCCCAAATGTCAGGACAGTACAGATATCCCCCCAAATGTCAGGACAGTACAGATATTCCCAAATGACCCCTTTTTGAAGAGTAGACAGTCCGACGTACTTCATAAGAGGAATGGCGAGTTTTTTGAAGTTGTATTTTGTTTTGTCAGAATTTTTCGGAAAATGAAAAAATGAAAAAAATTATTTTCACTATTTTTTTTTTTTACATACTGTCACCAGTGCAGTACAGCGTCATCATATAACTGGCATGGCAGTGAACAGGGACACTGACTGGTGACAGTATGAAAAAAAAATATATGTTTTATTTTTTTATTATTTTTAATTTTTTATTACTTTTTTTTTTTTTTTAAGATTTTTTTTTTCAGATTTTACTATGACCAAAGTAGTACACTGTTACCATAGTAACATTGTACTACTTTGGGGAAGTGATCAGTATTTTTGTTTTTTTTACACAATTTGCTTATAGCAAAGAATTACTTTGCTATAAGCAAGCATTTACCTGAATGATAAAATAGAATAAAAACGAGCGCTGGGTCTGAAAAATTCAAGCTGCTAGCATAAAGGTAAACCTCGTGTAACCTCTTCATAGAGAATAAAATAAAGCAAAAAATGCAGCGCTTAAGTGTATAGTAGGAAAATTGACATATGTACAGCAGTAATAGAAGGAAATGCATTAAAAGTGCGACATGCACCAGGTATAGCGTACATCAATTAATGTAAACAGTGGTCGGGTAAGTGGTACAGATTCATCCAACCAATCAAAGTGCATATAGTGATAGGGAAGTTAGAGTCATTAGATCTAGGAGTAGATCCGAGTATCAATCAAATCTGTGACTTCTGTGATAGGAGAATAGCTGTAAAATGCACTAACCAGATAGCGCAAGCCAAAGCGCATTGGAGTATAATGACCTACTCCCGGTCACAGCCCAATGGTCCTCAGCGTAGAGCCCTCAGGAACAACTGTGCACCGCTCTTGCCGTCTCCTACCACCAGGGGGAGTGCGCCTCTTTACAGTAACACGAATTTGCCTTATATCCTCTATCGCCAGGGGTGGTGTGCTTTCATATCAGGAGATCATCTCAGGGACTCAGCAATAAGACCCAAAAGAGAGAAATCTTGATCGTGTAGTATTTTTATTCAAGAGATTGGTAAAAACAGGTAGCACACTTACATAGTAAAATCCAAAGAAGCTGATTCACAGAATCCAAAAAAATGGCCGACAGTCACATGCATGGACCATGTAGGTAGCAAGTGGTATGAGAGGTATCCTTATCTCTAACGCGTTTCGTGGCAAGAGCACAGTTACTGTTACTGTATTGTCTCATGTTCTGTCTCCCACTATAATGTACAGCGACATACTGAACGACATATCAGACTGGATGTCGCTCCATTTCCTCAAACTGAACCTTTCCAAAACCGAGCTCCTAATCTTCCCCCCAGCCCACGCCCCCCACCCCACCCTCTCCATCACGACCAACAACACCACCATCAGTCCCACCCTGCAAGCCAAAATCCTACGTGTCACTCTTGACTCAAACCTGTCCTTCCAACCTCCTGTCCAATCGCTGACAAACTCATGCAGGCTCCACCTCCGCAACATCTCCAAAATACGTTCGTTCCTAACCCCAGACACTACTAAACAACTCATTCACTCCCTTATTATATCACGTCTGGACTACTGCAACTCCCTCCTCACCGGCCTACCCCAACGCAGGCTATCCCCGCTCCAGTCTATCCTGAACTCAGCGGCCAGACTCATCCACCTTACCAACCGCTCCGCTTCTGCCACCCCCCTCTGTCATTCCCTCCACTGGCCTCCACTCAGTGTCCTCCACCCCCCTCTGTCATTCCCTCCACTGGCTCCCAATTGCCCAACGCATTAAATTCAAACTACTAACACTGACGTACAAAGCCGTCCACCATACTGCCCCAAACTACCTCACCGACCTGATACCCAAATACCACCCTACCCGTGCCCTCCGCTCCTCACAAGACCTCCTACTTTCTAGCTCCCTGGTCTCCTCCTCCCACGCCCGACTGCAGGACTTCTCCAGGACTTCCTCCATCCTCTGGAGCTCACTACCCAATCCATCAGACTGTCACCTACACTCCTCACCTTTAGGCGCACCCTGAAAACCCATCTCTTCAAGGAAGCCTACCCCACCCTCACCTAACAGCCGATCTCCTCCACTCCTCCTACCACTCCATCCCCCACAGCCACTTCCTCCTGTACCACTATCCCCTCCCTCCTAGATTGTAAGCTGGAAAGAGCAGGGCCCTTGAACCCCTCGTGTATTGTATTGTTACTGTCTTGTCTCATGTTCTGTCCCCACTATAATGTACAGCGCTGAGCAAACTTTTAGCGCTATATAAATACTGTGTAATAATAATAATATTGACGTTAATTGTTCAGCGTTACAGGTGCATGTCGGAGGTGCCAGGACCTCGGAACGTGGGCTGTTCTTTTGCATGACCACGTTGTCTTTTATCTGTCTGTGTGTGGTGGAGGTGTCGGACATATCATTTTGTTTGCAAATTTTTTGATTTTGACTTAGGAATATACTTTGGTTTTTGTTTAGCCGAGGTTTGTTCTCATTGGAACCTCTATGCCAGTGGATCCCTTCCCCTGGTTTTCTTTGTTTTTCTTATGATATAATTGGTTCCGAGGACACCGCTTTTTGTATCACATGTAGTGAGTCAGCCATGTCTACTTACATGTAACTTTTGAGTTACCCAACTTTGGGACTCTATTTTCAATACTATTAAATTGAATTTTTCCTTGTTAGGCATCTCAGTTGTTTATTCAATTTTGCAAATGACTTAGAAATGAGCACGTGTTCGTGTGAAACGCGTCGACTGCTCCTCTGTCCTGTCTTGGATCTGTCATGTTCTTATCATATTGCATGTTAAGGATTCCAATAGAGGATTTCATCCACCACATTGCTGTTTGTGCCGCCAACCATTCTGTTTTTCCATTGTACTATCGCAGTCCCGCTGACAGGAATGGTTCCAGTAGTTGTGCTAATTATTTAACTGTATCATGTGACCGCTGTCATTGGCTCTCAGGACTCTTACATGATTGGGTGTCTATCCTGCTGGCTCTCTGATTGGTAACAGCTAAGTCAGTGTGGTGGGAGTGCTCAGAGAGCGTTCTCTCAGCACACAACCAGCATGAACACGTGTGTGCGGCGGGTCGGCATTAAAGTGGTTCTAAAGCCTCAAGGTTTCTATCTTAAGAAAGGGTAAAAAAAACCTTCTGTATCACAGACCCGCCCCCTTACCCCCCCCCCCCGCTTACCTGAGCCTCATCGTGATCCAAAGCTGTGAATGAGAGCTGGGGCTCTCCTGGCTTTGTCCCTCCTCATTGGGCAGATTGGTAGCAGCCATTGGCTCCTGCTCCTGTCAATCAACTCCATTGATAAGGGAGTGGGGGGCAGGGCCAAGTCCTGCTGTCTGTGTCAATGGATGCAGCAGGAGGGTTCGGGAGCGAGGAGTGCAGGCAAGGCACCTGAGAAGAGGAGGATCGGGGGCCACTCTGTGCAATTCTATTACATAGAGCAGGTAAGTGTAGACATGTTTGTTATTAAAATAAATGTTTACAACGACTTTAATGTTATTTTCTTGCTGCCCTACACACTCACCGGCCATGTTATTAGAAACACCAGTTCAATTGCTTGGTAACTAATTGGTGCTAATTAGCCAATCACATGGCAGCAACTCAATGCATTTAGGCATCTAGACGTGGTGAAGACGACTTGCTGAAGTTCAAACCAAGCATCAGAATGGGGAAGAAAGGGGATTTAAGTGACTTTGAACGAAAAAGAGAAAATATCCAGTGAGTGGCAGTTGTTTGGAGGAAAATGCCTCGTTGAGGTCAAAGATCAGAGGAGAATGGACAGACTGGTTCCAGATGCTAGAAAGGCAACAGTAACTCCAATAACCACTTGTTACAACCGAGGTATGCAGAATACCATCTCTGAATGCACTATATATCCAGCCTTGAAGCAGATGGGCTACAGCAGCAGAAGACCACATCGGGTGCCACTCTTGTCAGCTAAGAACAGGAAACAGAGGCTGCAATTCACACAGGCTCACCGAAATTGGACAATAGAAGATTGGAGAAATGTTGCCTGGTATGCTGAGTCTCAATTCCAGCTGCAACATTCAGATGGTAGGGTCAGAATTTGGCATAAACAACATGAAAGCATGGATCCATCCTGCCTTGTATCAACGGTTCATGGATGTGCAGCCAACAAATCTGCAACAACTGCGTGTTGCTATCATGTCTATATGGACCAGAAACTCTGAGAAGTGTTTCCAACACCTTGTTGAATCCATGCCATGAAGAATGAAGGCAAAAGGGGGTCCAACCCGGTACTACCAAGGTGGACCTAATAAAGTGGCCGGTGAGAGTATATCAGTTACATTGTAGGCAAGCAGTTATAAGTTGAGTTGTCAATTTTCTTTGAATGTCATTTCATGTGGGACTGTCCTGCAGCAGTTTGTGTCCCATCCTCTACCCACCAGTCCATATTCAAGAGGTCTGCCTTTCTCAGCTAGTCTTCCCAATCATTTATAGACATACAAGATGTCAGGAGGTGAAACAACTTTCCTATCTAAAAAAATGAAATATCTTTGAAGAAAGTTGGTATATAAGGACACTAAACTTTGGTTTTCTTCTAGTGCGAGGCACAAACTTCCACAGGAGCAACTTTATGAATTGCACAGTTTTTTCACGAACTGCAGAGCTATGACAGGTAATTTCACTTCTCAGATGTTACAGCTCAGATGTTTCACTGCTAAGACTACCTGAAGAACATCTTTGTTGACTTAAGGGATTCAAAAAAGAATAGAGTGAGGTGACTCTTCTATCAGCCAAGATGATTGTAAAAGAAAAAAATGTAATTAATAGCTCACTTACCATGACTGAAAGTATATACACAGGTCTGGTCAAGGGGGTGTTCCTCAAAGTTTTCCTAAAGAAATGTATCCCTCACACCTTCACCCCCCCTTCCATAAGTTTTTTGAATCACATAGTGGTGGTATCTATGTTGGAGGAAGAGGCCCAGGATGCTATGACCATTATTCAGGGACATTCAACAAGAAGGTGTGAATTTGTTTGGAACCCATGCAAGCTCTCTGTCAGAATGGAGAGGGCACAAGCAGTTAAGGATTCCACTTGCTATGAACCAAAACAGCACATTTTCAAGTAGCAATCAAAGAAAACAAAATCCAGGGCACTCCTCACTCATGTCACTCTTCTTTATGTCACTCTTCTTTATGTAAAATATATACTCACCTAGGTGAATGCAGCATCACTCTGATGCTGCATCTGTCCCCTGACGATTCTGCACTGAGAACTGAGCGATCAGACACCCCTGATCACTGAATTCCCCCCTCCATTCTGAGAAGAAAACCAACCGGGACTGTCAGTCACCAGCTCTTTGCTCTGCCCCTCAGCACTCACTGTAACGCTGAGCTGTGGAGGGGGCAAGAAGGGCTGCCTCAGGCTCTCAGCAACTTGCTGCCGGTTCGGGCTGCTGAGTAAATCCTGACAGTAGAGTCGGGATCGATCCAGCACCTGGACTAGCTGAGTTACGTCTGTTGGCTGAAAGTGGGCCACAGTCATGCAGAATGAACTGCACGCCTGTGATCCATAGGAGAAATAGGGCCAAAAAAGCTTTGCAATTTAAATTGCAATTGACACAACACCTTGACACTCCTCACCATCTGAGGACTGGAAAGCTGCAATATATTACATTTGTGTTCTTGTGTTCACATACACTTTCATTAATTCGTTTTTGAGATCATATACAATTGTACAGCATTTTCTCCCTCTACATATATTTTGTATAAATACACAAATGGCCAGTAATGCACCTGTCCTTGAATGCAGTAAATCTACGATCAGTGCCAGGGTTGCCATTTTTATACTTCACTTTCATTTAAGAAAAAAAGAAAAAAAAGTGTCATACAGAAAAACAAAGAAAATTTACAACTGAACCTTAAAAAAACAATATTTCAAAAATCTAAAGATACAAATATTCCATAGAGATGCCATTTTGAATGTGACTCAGTGCCTGTAATGTGATCTCAGGTTCTGCGCTGAATTATGAGAGTTGTCAGGAGCCATATGCAGGTTCCCATTGACATGGATGTAAAGAAGAACATTTCTTGCTGCACACTGAAAAGGAAAGGCCATTCTTAATATGACCAGAAAAATAAACTTGTTAAAGGTAGTGAACTCTTGGAAGTTTACATTTTCAACTGAAAATTCCTATTTTTTTATTATGACAGGGGTTTTTCCTGTTGTTGTCCTTACACACAAGTTTAAGAACGACTACAAAGACTTAGAAGAAAAGTTTAGAGATGCGGGAGCAGAAATGGTGCTGGCCATTGAGAATTACACCCCCACAGACCACAGGAAGACTCCGGGACGGTGCAATGATATACAGAAAGTGATCGTGGAAGCTTTGCAAGAAGTAAGATTCCGCCTGACACAGCCAAGGAATCCAATGAAAGAACGTATACAGCACAAGAAGTTCCTTCTGAAATTTGTATATGAATTTATAGTTACCGAGACAAAAGCAAAAGCTAAAAAACAGGAGTATGAGAGGCTGAAAGCTCTGGCAGATAAAAGATGGTTTAAAACGTTTCCGTATGATGACTAAAACACTTTTATGGTTCTCGTGTATGAAAACCACTGCAGAAAAAAAAAAAAAAGAAAAGTAGGAGGTGATCAAAGTTATCAAATTGGACCTTCCCCAATGCAGACATAAAGCTTTGCTAACTGTCTTCCAGAAACAGCTAAATACATAATAAAAGTTACTACTAGTTCCCACCAGTGCTTCTTATGTAGAGCTCCCCCCGCAGGGGCTGCTTGTATCTTGCCCAGCCTTTCCCCTAGATCTTCTCCCACAGCCAAGCACAGCACATTTCTTATACCAGGTGCACACAACGTTCACTTATTACTCCAATCATCAGTCTGGGGGTTCTAGCTTCTCTGTTGTCTTTATTTCATTGGAACTGGGAAAGGGAAGGGATATAATAGGATACTACAAAGCCAACTATGACAACTGAGGACAGCTTATCTGTGGGCTTTCCTTAGTGAATCTGTGTAGCCGACTGTACAAACATGGAGCAAAGCACCCCGCCCCCATAGTAAAACACTTCCTACACACAGTTAACCCTTTGATCGCCCCTCACATTAACCCCTGCATGCCCAGTGCCATTAGCACACTGTCAGTGCTTTTTTTAGTAGTGATCACTGTATTGGTGTCACTGGGGAAGTCGCTGATCACCACCATTACTAGTAAAAAAAAAAAAAAATCCCAGTATCCATACCGCCATTTGAAAACGCTAAAACATTCACATAGACCAATTAATTTCCACGTATTGGGATTTATTTAAGCAAAGACGTCACACAATACATTTTAGCATGAATTTATGACAGAATTTGATTTTTTTTTATTTTTTTACTGAACATGTTTAATAGCAAAAAGTAAAAAAAAATGTTTCTCAAAATTGTCGGCCTTTTTTTATAGCGCAAAAAAAACGCACAAGTGATCAAATACCACTGAAAGAAAGCTCAATTTGTAGGAAAAAAGGACATAAATTTAGTTAAAGTAATGCAGCGCCATAACGCAAAAAATGGCCTGGTCAGGAAGGGGAGGAAATCCTCTGGAGGGGGAGGGGTTAAGCAGGAGACCACGCTATACTAATCTAAACTATATACATACTACAAACCTACCTAAGGGGGCGCTACACTTACACAGCAAAAAGCCTAGGTATTCCATCATATGACCACTGATTTCACAAATACATCCCCATCCTCCTCTGAATAATTGCTACATTAAAAAAACAAAAACCCAGCTAATCTAAATATCTCTTTTACTCACCTAAATCCATGGTCATGTGATGTACTGAGCACTGAGTCTGTTGTCATCAAGATCTTCAGTAATGCTGCCATAACGCTTCCATTTCTTCCCTAAAAATATGGGAGCCTTTCCTCATCTCCCCTAAACATTCTGTTTATGGCAGGGCCGGATCTAGCCAGTATGATATGGGGGTGCAGTAATAAATGTCAGGGGGGCAGAGGATATGAGGTCTGCAGGGCAGTGTACACAAACAGGAATGAATAGCGGAGTGTACAGGTCAGAGGACGGGGTTAGCAGAGCAGAGGTCAGGAATCAGCAGTTTGGAGGGTGGGGTACCGATGGACATCTGTACAACCAGCTTCTGGAACATTTCCACCCGATCAGCACCGCCAGTTATAGCCGGCAGCACTGATCAGTACTAAGTGATAAGTATCTCTGATGTCAGAACACAATACCTCAGCGGGAGTGATTTCCGCATCCACGTGGGAGCCCCGATGTTGAACAAAAAATGACTGATGTATAGACTGCCTTACTGAGCCTACCATAAGGAAGAATTTCATTACAACCAGCAACCATTGAGACAATGAACACCTTGGTCAGGTCTGTATACTGTACACCAATGTATAATGTACAGAGTGCAGGGGTAAGGTGTACGTAATATACAAAACAACATATGGAGTGCAACAGTTAGGATGAGTGCCACATTCACATCAGTGTCCCCAGAGTGCTACCACTTTACACCAGAGTCTGGCAGAGTGTCCCCTTACATCAGATTCTGGTATAGTCCCCTTCTTACATCAGAGTCTGTCAAAGTGTCCCCTTACATCAGATTCTGGTATAGTCCCCTTCTTACATCAGAGTCTTGCAGAGTGTCCCCTTACATCAGATTCTGGTATAGTCCCCTTCTTACATCAGAGTCTGGCAGAGTGTCCCCTTACATCAGATTCTGGTATACTTTCCTTCCTTCATCAGAGTCTTGCAGAGTGTCCCCTTACATCAGATTCTGGTATACTTTCCTTCTTACATCAGAGTCTGGCAGAGTGTCCCCTTACATCAGATTCTGGTATAGTCCCCTTCTTACATCAGAGTCTGGCAGAGTGTCCCCTTACTTCAGATTCTGGTATAGTCCCCTTCTTACATCAGAGTCTGGCAGAGTGTCCCCTTACATCAGATTCTGGTATAGTCTCTTTCTTACATCAGAGTCTTGCAGAGTGTCCCCTTACATCAGATTCTGGTATAGTCCCCTTCTTACATCAGAGTCTTGCAGAGTGTCCCCTTACATCAGATTCTGGTATAGTCCCCTTCTTACATCAGAGTCTGGCAGAGTGTCCCCTTACATCAGATTCTGGTATAGTCCCCTTCTTACATCAGAGTCTGGCAGAGTGTCCCCTTACATCAGATTCTGGTATACTTTCCTTCTTACATCAGAGTCTTGCAGAGTGTCCCCTTACATCAGATTCTGGTATAGTCCCCTTCTTACATCAGAGTCTGGCAGAGTGTCCCCTTACTTCAGATTCTGGTATAGTCCCCTTCTTACATCAGAGTCTGGCAGAGTGTCCCCTTACATCAGATTCTGGTATAGTCTCTTTCTTACATCAGAGTCTGGCAGAGTGTCCCCTTACATCAGATTCTGGTATAGTCCCCTTCTTACATCAGAGTCTGGCAGAGTGTCCCCTTACATCAGATTCTGGTATAGTCCCCTTCTTACATCAGAGTCTTGCATCAGAGTCTTGCAGAGTGTCCCCTTACATCAGATTCTGGTATAGTCCCCTTCTTACATCAGAGTCTTGCAGAGTGTCCCCTTACATCAGATTCTGGTATAGTCCCCTTCTTACATCAGAGTCTGGCAGAGTGTCCCCTTACATCAGATTCTGGCATAGTCCCCTTCTTACATCAGAGTCTTGCAGAGTGTCCCCTTACATCAGATTCTGGTATAGTCCCCTTCTTACATCAGAGTCTGGCAGAGTGTCCCCTTACATCAGATTCTGGCATAGTCCCCTTCTTACATCAGAGTCTGGCAGAGTGTCTCCTTACATCAGATTCTGGTATACTTCCCTTCTTACATCAGAGTCTGTCAAAGTGTCCCCTTACATCAGATTCTGGTATACTTTCCTTCTTACATCAGAGTCTTGCAGAATGTCCCCTTACATCAGATTCTGGTATACTTTCCTTCTTACATCAGAGTCTTGCAGAGTGTCCCCTTACATCAGATTCTGGTATACTTTCCTTCTTACATCAGAGTCTGGCAGAGTGTCCCCTTACATCAGATTCTGGTATAGTCCCCTTCTTACATCAGAGTCTGGCAGAGTGTCCCCTTACATCAGATTCTGGTATAGTCTCTTTCTTACATCAGAGTCTTGCAGAGTGTCCCCTTACATTAGATTCTGGTATAGTCCCCTTCTTACATCAGAGTCTGGCAGAGTGTCCCCTTACATCAGATTCTGGTATAGTCCCCTTCTTACATCAGAGTCTTGCATCAGAGTCTTGCAGAGTGTCCCCTTACATCAGATTCTGGTATAGTCCACTTCTTACATCAGAGTCTTGCAGAGTGTCACCTTACATCAGATTCTGGTATAGTCCCCTTCTTACATCAGAGTCTTGCATCAGAGTCTTGCAGAGTGTCCCCTTACATCAGATTCTGGTATAGTCCACTTCTTACATCAGAGTCTTGCAGAGTGTCCCCTTACATCAGATTCTGGTATAGTTCCCTTCTGACATCAGAGTCTTGCAGAGTGTCCCCTTACATCGGCTTCTTGTATAGTCCCCTTCTTACATCAGAGTCTGTCAAAGTGTGCCCTTACATCAGATTCTGGTATAGTCCCCTTCTTACATCAGAGTCTTGCAGAGTGTCCCCTTACATCAGATTCTGGTGTAGTCCCCTTCTTACATCAGAGTCTTGCAGAGTGTCCCCTTACATCAGATTCTGGTATAGTCCCCTTCTTACATCAGAGTCTTGCAGAGTGTCCCCTTACATCAGATTCTGGTATAGTCCCCTTCTTACATCAGAGTCTGGCAGAGTGTCCCCTTACATCAGATTCTGGTATAGTCCCCTTCTTACATCAGAGTCTGGCAGAGTGTCCCCTTACATCATATTCTGGTATAGTCCCCTTCTTACATCAGAGTCTGTCAAAGTGTCCCCTTACATCAGATTCTGGTATAGTCCCCTTCTTACATCAGAGTCTGTCAAAGTGTCCCCTTACATCAAATTCTGGTATAGTCCCCTTCTTACATCAGAGTCTTACATCAGATTCTGGTATAGTCCCCTTCTTACATCAGAGTCTGTCAAAGTGTCCCCTCACATCAAATTCTGGTATAGTCCCCTTCTTACATCAGAGCCTTACATCAGATTGTGGTATAGTCCCCTTCTTACATCAGAGTCTTGCATCAGAGTCTTGCAGAGTGTCCCCTTACATCAGATTCTGGTATAGTCCCCTTCTTACATCAGAGTCTTGCATCAGAGTCTTGCAGAGTGTCCCCTTACATCAGATTGTGGTATAGTCCCCTTCTTACATCAGAGTCTGGCAGAGTGTCCCCTTACATCAGATTCTGGTATACTCCACTTCTTACATCAGAGTCTGGCAGAGTGTCCCCTTACATCAGATTCTGGTATAGTCCCCTTCTTACATCAGAGTCTGGCAGAGTGTCCCCTTACATCAGATTCTGGTATACTCCACTTCTGACATCAGAGTCTTGCAGAGTGTCCCCTTACATCAGATTCTGGTATAGTCCCCTTCTTACATCAGAGTCTGGCAGAGTGTCTCCTTACATCAGATTCTGGTATACTCCCCTTCTTACATCAGAGTCTGGCATAGTGTCCCCTTACATCAGATTCTGGTATAGTCCATTTCTTACACCAGAGTCTGGCAGAGTGTCCCCTTACATCAGATTCTGGTATAGTCCCCTTCTTACATCAGAGTCTTGCAGAGTGTCCCCTTACATCAGATTCTGGTATAGTCCCTTTCTTACATCAGAGTCTGTCAAAGTGTCCCCTTACATCAGATTCTGGTATAGTCCCCTTCTTACATCAGAGTCTGGCAGAGTGTCCCCTTACATCAGATTCTGGTATACTCCACTTCTGACATCAGAGTCTTGCAGAGTGTCCCCTTACATCAGATTCTGGTATAGTCCCCTTCTTACATCAGAGTCTGGCAGAGTGTCCCCTTACATCAGATTCTGGTATAGTCCACTTCTGACATCAGAGTCTGGCAGAGTGTCCCCTTACATCAGATTCTGGTAGAAAGATGGGAAAGAGAAGGAGGGGGGAGGGAGAAAGATGGGGGAGAGAAGGGAGGGAGATGGACTCAGCTCTCTCACCCCAGTCTGGTCTGGTGGCTCAGGCAGTCTTCAGTCTTGCAGCCACCATGTAGTTGCCAGCTATAGAGCTTCAAGTTTCCCGCCCACACATCTTCTCAAGTACATCATTGGTTGAGAATTGCAGTGTGGGCGGGGGTTACATGAGGATAGGGGCGGGGTAGATACAAGGACAGGGGTGGGAGTTGGTGCACCTTGATCTCTCCTATCCCGTCCATGCAGAGAAGGGGAGGGGAGTGTGCTGGTTGGGCTCTGTCACAGACACTGGACTTGATAGATGCAGCCAACCGCTGCACACAGCTTCATCTGATGGACATCATCCACAGCTTGCCTGGGTGGGCACAACTGATATCTGGGGGGTATCACCCACCCCAGCACCCCCCTAGATCCGGCCATGGTTTATGGTGCTACTACAATATCTTACTGTGTGCTGTTGTTAGGTTGATCCACTATTTTATCAGCCATGAGCCAAACTCACTTCCTGTGATATGTGAAAGGTTGTAGAATCTCTGTAATTATAAATAACTGTTCATTAAATGACCTCTCATCCTGACCGCTGCCTACAGCTATTTCCTTTTGTTAAAAACGTATAATATAAAGCGTTGGATCCCATAATATAGGGCGGGTACCAAATCTCCAGGTATGCTGTCTGCTGTTAGGGGTATAGATGAAATTAGTCATTACTTTTATGGGAAGTACACATTTTCCTTTGTCTACCCCAATCTGTGCGTACAATTACAAATAATAATCCGTCACCGTGCACATAATTCTGTATACATGGGAACTAAAGAAAAAGGCATATTGACACACAGTAAGCTGACAACCAAAATCCACCATGAAAATATTACTAATAATAGTAACAACATTAACAACAACAAAAAAAATATAATAATAAAATTATTATTATTCAAAATATAATTTACAGTAATATTTGTAACAACAAAATTAATAATAATAACAGCAAAAGAAAAAAAATAATGATTATTATTATTCACAATATATTTAACAACAATATTTTACCAACAAAATTAATATTAGTAAAAATAATATCACAACAGAAACAACAACAATAATAATAATGCAAACCAAGGACTTTGTTCTATCAGACTTGCTGTCCAGCAAACTCCCAGCCAGTTTAAACATCTTTAGCTATTTCTCTTGTCACAGGCAATGAAAAAAACACTCCAGAAAGGAGAATGATTTTTTTTTTTACAAGGAACTCTCCATTTTTTATTATTTTTTTTTAATCATAGGTTTTGATTTTTACCTTACTGTGTGCCAATAAACCACTTTTTTTTATTTTCCACGTTCACAGAATTAGTCAATACACTATTGTACATTGCATGGAAATTTGGACCACATCTTTTGGAGTCCCAGAGAAATTGCAAGCCATTGGTGTGAGATGTAACATTTATAAATACCTGAATGATTGAAGTTAGTATAACGTCACCTCACTCACTAAGCTAAGTAAAAAATCCTCTCAAAGTGAACATTGGGGGTGATTTACTAAAACTGGAGAGTGTGAGATCTGGTGCAGCTCTGCATAGAAACCAATCAGCTTCCAGGTTTTAATGTCAAAGCTTAAGGCGGAGCTCCAGTCAAACTAAAAACTGTAAAAAACAGCCACTCATCTGTCCCTCGATCCAGCAATGTCCTCACCAGAGCAGTCCTTACTGCCTGTCCTCGCTTCCCGGTGCCGGCATCCCAAGTGTGAGTGTTTTTACATTCAGGAACAAGCAACATAAAGTACAAAAAATGTTTTATTAACCAACTATATACAGTACAGTAAGTTACAGGTGGAAACTAGGGCATACTCCCAATTGTAGTGGGCACAGAGTAATGGCCACACACAGTGCCTACAATGCACAAGTTCTTCCAGCCCGAGGGAGAACAGACGTAGTCGGGATTGTTATAATAAACCGTATCTCACCAGTTACACGAGTTCCGGATGCTTCTGGCCATGCAGTGATGTGGGATTGCTGACAGGTTCAACGGACAGTAGGCGGCAGCATGTGGGGAGCAGCAAGATGGTCGCCTAGCAGTTTCTGGTACCAGTGTGGAGTGCAATCAGTTGTAAGTGATGTCACGCTGCCTCCATTCGTAAGTATGAGTTGTACATAAGTCAAATGTTCGTAACTCGGGGGCAACCTGTACTCAGAGTCAATGCCATTTATCCCTCCCCACTGCGTCCGACTATTCTCCCCAACCCCCCTGAAGATTGCTGTGATATACCGGCCTCCTGGATCCATACCCCGCTTCCTGGATGACTTCTCCTCCTGGCTACCCTTCTTCCTCTCCTCTGAGCTACCCACCATCATCCTTGGGGATTTCAACATCCCTGTCAACCTCGACAACCCGGACACATCCCATCTCCTCCACTTAACCACCTCATCTTTTGCACTTGCACAGTGCATACAATCCACCACCCACTCCAACGGTAATATCCTTGATCTCGTCTTCTCCAACCGCTGCGCTCCCCACAACCTCACTAACACCCCCTTCCCTCTCTCTGACCACAACCTGATTACCTTCTCTATCTCCTCGTCCTCCAATGCCTACCCCTCCAAATGTCACACTACTACCAGCCGTAACCTCCGCAACCTTAACCCTGCCCCCCTCCACTCTGCAGCTGATCAACTCCATGACAGCATCCTGCCCCTGTCCTGCCCTGACTTGGCTATGACTGCCTACAACAACGCGCTGTCAACAGCCCTTGACTCACTAGCGCCTTTAACCACATGCAACATCAGACCCCGACTGCTCCAGCCCTGGCAGACTGATCACACCAAAACCCTCAAACGACGCAGTCGTGCCCTGGAGCGACTATGGCGCAAAACCAAATCCCAACAAGCCTTCACCCGCTACAAATCTGCCTTCCACACCTACACCTCCTCCCTCCACGCAACCAAACAAGCCTAGTTCCTGAACCTCATCAAGGCCCTCTCCTCCAATCCTCGCCGACTCTTCTCCACCTTCAACTCTCTACTCTTTCCACCCCCACCTCCACCCAGCACCTCACTCACTGCCCTTGAGATTGCCAATCACTTAAAAAACAAGATTGACACAATTCGCAAGGACATCGCTGCAACTCACACGCCCTCTCAACCCATCCCCTCTCACACAGCTACCCCCTCATCACCCCTCTCCCACGGCCCCACCACTGCTCTGACCTCCACTTCCACCCCACCCTACATTCCTCATACTGAAGCCCCCCCAACACTCCGCACCTTTGACCTTACTACCATTGAGGAAGTCTCCAAGATCCTCTCTGATGCCCGCCTCACCACCTGCCCCCTCGACCCTATCCCCTCACAACTCCTACGACCTCCCTCCCGCTCCATCCTACGCTCCCTCACCCACATCTTTAATCTCTCCCTCTCCTCCGGCACTTTCCCCTCCCCTCTGAAACATGCACACATCACCCCCATACTTAAAAAGCCCTCCCTGGACCCCAATAGCCCAAACAACCTCAGACCCATCTCCCTGCTCCCATTTACATCTAAACTCCTCGAGCGCCTAGTCCACCCCCTCCTCCTCAAAAACTACATTCCCTCGGCCTCAGAGATTCTGCTCTCTCCTGGCTCTCATCCTACCCGTCCCAACACTCTTTCAGCGTTACCTATAATGCTACCACCTCCCCCTCACTCCCCCTCTCTGTTGAGGTCCCTCAAGGCTCTGTCCTCGGGCCCCTTCTCTTCTCCATCTACACCTCCTCCCTTGGCCAACTCATACACTCTCACGGCTTCAACTACCACCTCTATGCCGACGACACACAAATCTATCTCTCAACCCCCCACCTCACCCCCTCGGTCTCCGCCCGAATCACACACCTACTGAGCGACATATCAGACTGGATGTCGCTCCACTTCCTTAAACTGAACCTCTCCAAAACCGAGTTTCTTGTCTTCCCCCCCCAGCCCGGACACCACCCCCCATTGACTTCTCCATCACATTCAACAACGCCACCATCAAACCCGCCCCACAGGCCAGAGTACTTGATGTCATTCTAGACTCCAACCTATCCTTCCAGCCCCAAGTCCAATCTTTAACAAACTCGTGCAGACTCCGCCTCCACAACATCGCCAAAATACACACGTTCCTAACTCCAGAAACCACTAAACAGCTCATCCACTTCCTCATCATATCACGACTCGACTACTGCAACTCCCTCCTCACTGGCCTGCCTCGCCACTGGCTATCCCCGCTTCAGTTGATCCTGAATATAGCTGCCAGACTCATTCACCTTTCCAACCGCTCCATCTCCACCGCCCCCCTCTGCCAATCCCTCCACTGGCTTCCGACGGATGAAATTTAAAATCCTAACACTGACGTACAAAGCTCTCCACCATACCGCCCCGTACTACATCACTGACCTAATATCCAAGTACCACCCAACACGTACACTCCGCTCCTCACAAGACCTCCTTCTCTCTAGTTCCCTGGTCTCCTCCACCCATGCCCGCCTCCAGGACTTCTCCAGGGTGTCACCCATCCTCTGGAACTCCCTGCCCCAACCCATCAGTTTATCACCTACTCTCCTCTCCTTTAGGGGCACCCTGAAAACCCATCTCTTCAGGGAAGCCTACCCCACCCCCTGCTAACCTGCCGACCTCCTCCACTCTTCCTACCACCCCATCCCCCACAGCTATCTCCTCCTGTGTCACCATCCCCTCCCTCCTAGATTGTAAGCTCGAAAGAGCAGGGCCCTCGATCCCCTCATGTTTTGCATTGTATTGTTATTGTTCTGTCACATGTTCTGTCCCCCTTTGTAATGTACAGCGCTGAGCGAACCATTGGCGCTTTATAAATACTGTATAATAATAATCCCTCTGGGATAGAGCATACTAAGTGTGTCTGATACAACACATACATCCTTCTGAGTTGGGAACAATGGTAAAATATAGCAGCCAGACAGACAGGAGCTGGATGACTGTGGCAGGTTTTGGCATCCCAGATGGTACTTGGGGACTTATGTGTTTATTGTCCTCCACCACACATCCTGGAGCCCACTGAAGTTCAGGGTTGGCCTGGGAACCTAGGCTGTGGGTCTGGGGAGTGGGCCTTTACATATGTGCACATTGTGTGCTGTCAAAGGAGAGACGCAGTAAGCTGATGAAAAGGGGACAAGTTCTGCTTTCTTGCCTTGAAATGCTATGTAGTACTGTAAGCATCAAGAAGAACGTGTCCCTGGGTTTGCTGCATAAAGAGCTTTCTTCTCAGAAAATGCAATGGTGTGGAGTGCTATATTAATATGGTTCATGGATACCTAACCTGCCCCTAAGAGGCGACCTCCTAACGTGTGTCCAGAGGGTAGACTGTTTAGTCTTTCAGGTACAAGCCTAACAGTCCTGCAACTGAGAAGTCATATCCCTCTGAAGAGATATACATGGAGGAAAGAAGCGGCACCTCTTCCAGACTACGTTGTTGAAAGCCCTATCCAACTGGTCCAAGGAGATTCTTTCATGTCTAAGTCTGTACTAAATAAAGAAAGCACTGTCTATTTGTTTGTATATTCTGTCTGTTTAGATTGTCATGTGACTACCAAAAGCAATGGTATCTGCCGAAACAACAATATATGGGATTCAACAGACTGAAATCTGATTGTTTGTTGCTAACACAACATGCATCAATTCCAGAGACAGCAAACAGTCCTTGAGCTTGGGGGGGGTTAGGCTCTATTAAGGGAATTTAAAGTGGATGAGGTAAGGGGTGTATGGGATGCCTAATGGAACTGAAATTGAGGACAACTTCCTGGAACTATGTACAAGTCTTTTAGACAAAAAATCCTCTTCTTGGAGAGCTCTCCAGTGTCTCTTGGTGTACCACCCCAGACCCCACCTATATAAACCTCCTCTATCCAGCTGTCTGAAGGAATCCCTGGACAGGGGATCCTGTGCCTGCCACTTTGATGTGAAACAGTCCTGGGCAAGGAGATAATCCAGTTTCCCACCAGAGTGCTTCTTTCCCCTCAACTGGCCTGGGGGGTGTAGGATTACTCACCTATGTCTATGAGCTGGTGGGTTGATAGCTGCTTCCAGGCCTTCCACTGCACCAGCTACTTCCCTACTGCACAGGTAGACTTCTCTCTGGGGGCTGATGAGGTCTGAGCTTTCCTCCTCTCCAGCACCACTGCCTGGAGGTGAGCCCTTGTCAGGGCTCCCAGGTATGACCAGAGGTGTGTGACTGAAGCAGGGAAACGCAGACTTCAGATATGTGATTAACAATGTAATTTATTAACACTAACAATACAAACATAAACGCAGTGCAATACTAAACATAATACAGTGCAAACAAACCCAACCAACCACCCACAGATAACAGTACATACAAGCAAGCGTCGTCAGGCAGGCCGGGTCAATATCAATTGGGCAGGTAGGTACAGGGGGAGTAAGCGGAGAATGGTCGGGGTCACAGGCCAGGTTCAGCAGGTAGCAAGCAGCGTAGTACAGAGGGTCAGGCAGAGGGATGGTCAGGGTCACAAGCCAGGGATCAGAACAGGTAGCAAGCAGCGTAGTACAGAGGGTCAGGCAGAGGGATGGTCAGGGTCACAAGCCAGGGATCAGAACAGGTAGCAAAGGAACAGAAACAGGATGCAGGACAGATACAGGGCCCAGGACAAACACAACACCAAGGCAGAGTCTGCAAGTCTGGCCATCCCTTAAATACACCAGTATCATCAGTTCCAGGTGTTAGCTGGCTGAAAGGTTGAGTCTCTGATTGCTGGGAGCATCCGCTGGCCAGCCCTGGTACTGCAGATCAAAAGGCAGGTGAGTCCCACCATTGCTGACCAGTCCATTCCTGACAGTACCCCCCCCTCAAGGAGCGGCCTCAGGACGCTCCAAACAGTCCTAGCTGGGAAAAATGTTCCACCGCCCGGGTCTGGTAACTGGCGGGATATCAAAGACTGGCACACCGGGCAGGACTCCGGGCAGCGGTACACCGGGCAGAGGCACATCGGGCTGGACTCCGGGCTGAGGCACATCGGGCTGGACTCCGGGCAGAGGCACACAAGGCAGAGCCACACCGGGCAGAGGCACATCGGGCTGGACTCCGGGCAGAGGCACATCGGGCTGGACTCCGGGCAGAGGCACATCGGGCTGGACTCCGGGCAGAGGCACATCGGGCTGGACTCCGGGCAGAGGCACATCGGGCTGGACTCCGGGCAGAGGCACATCGGGCTGGACTCCGGGCAGAGGCACATCGGGCTGGACTCCGGGCAGAGGCACATCGGGCTGGACTCCGGGCAGAGGCACATCGGGCTGGACTCCGGGCAGAGGCACATCGGGCTGGACTCCGGGCAGAGGCACATCGGGCTGGACTCCGGGCAGAGGCACATCGGGCTGGACTCCGGGCAGAGGCACATCGGGCTGGACTCCGGGCAGAGGCACACCGGGCAGAGGCACATCGGGCTGGACTCCGGGCAGAGGCACATCGGGCTGGACTCCGGGCAGAGGCACACAAGGCAGAGCCACACCGGGCAGAGGCACATCGGGCTGGACTCCGGGCAGAGGCACATCGGGCTGGACTCCGGGCAGAGGCACATCGGGCTGGACTCCGGGCAGAGGCACATCGGGCTGGACTCCGGGCAGAGGCACATCGGGCTGGACTCCGGGCAGAGGCACATCGGGCTGGACTCCGGGCAGAGGCACATCGGGCTGGACTCCGGGCAGAGGCACATCGGGCTGGACTCCCGGCAGAGGCACATCGGGCTGGACTCCGGGCAGAGGCACATCGGGCTGGACTCCGGGCAGAGGCACACCGGGCAGAGGAACATCGGGCTGGACTCCGGGCAGAGGCACATCGGGCAGGACTCTGGGCAGAGGCACATCGGGCAGGACTCCGGGCAGAGGCACATCGGGCTAGACTCCGGGCAGAGGCACATCGGGCTAGACTCCGGGCAGAGGCACATCGGGCTAGACTCCGGGCAGAGGCACATCGGGCTAGACTCCGGGCAGAGGCACATCGGGCTAGACTCCGGGCAGAGGCACATCGGGCTAGACTCCGGGCAGAGGCACATCGGGCTAGACTCCGGGCAGAGGCACATCGGGCTAGACTCCGGGCAGAGGCACATCGGGCTACCAGGCGAAGCAGCAGGCAGCGGGCCACCAGGCGGAGCGGCAGGCACCGGGCCCCCGGGCGGAGCGGCAGGCACCGGGCCCCCGGGCGGGGCGTCAGGCCTCGGGCCCCCGGGCGGGGCGACAGGCATCGGGCCCCCAGGCGGGGCGACAGGCATCGGGCCCCCAGGCGGGGCGACAGGCATCGGGCCCCCAGGCGGGGCGACAGGCATCGGGCCCCCAGGCGGAACTACAGGTCTCGGGCCCTCAGGCGGAGCGGCGGGTGCCGGACCCCCTGATGGAGCGACAGGCCTCGGGCCCCCAGGCGGGGCGACAGGCATCGGACCCCCAGGCGGGGCGACAGGCATCGGACCCCCAGGCGGGGCGACAGGCATCGGGCCCCCAGGCGGGGCGACAGGCATCGGGCCCCCAGGCGGGGCGACAGGCATCGGGCCCCCAGGCGGGGCGGCGGGCGCCGGACCCCCAGGCGGAACTACAGGTCTCGGGCCCTCAGGCGGAGCGGCGGGCGCCGGACCCCCGGGTGGAGCGACAGGTCTCGGGCCCTCAGGCGGAGCGGCGGGCGCCAGACCCCCAGGTGGAGCGACAGGTCTCGGGCCCCCAGGCGGAGCGACAGGTCTCGGGCCCTCAGGCGGAGCGGCGGGCGCCGGACCCCCAGGTGGAGCGACAGGTCTCGGGCCCTCAGGCGGAGCGACAGGTCTCAGGCCCCCAGGCGGGGCGGCGGGCGCCGGACCCCTAGGTGGAGCGGCGGGTGCTGGACCCCCAGGCAGAGCGACAGGTCTCGGGCCCCCAGGCGGAGCGGCGTGCACCGAGTCACCAGGCACGACAGTGGGCTCCGAGTCAACTGGCATGACCGCTGGCACTAGGTCAGACATTGGATCGTCTGGCTGGACAGCGGGCATCGGGTCACCAGGCATCAGGTCATTTGGCTCGACAGCGGGCACCGCGTCATCTGGCAAGGCAGTGGGCTCCGAGTCAACAGGCACGACAGTGGGCACCGGGTCATCAGGTACCGGATTGTCTGGCTCGACAGCAGGCATCGGGTCACCAGGTATGACAGCGGGCACTGGGTCACCAGGCATCAGGTCATTTGGCTTGCCAGCGGGCACCGCGTCATCTGGCAAGGCAGTGGGCACCGGGTCACCAGGCATTGGATCGTCTGGCTCGACAGCGGGCATCGGGTCACCAGGTATGACAGCGGGCACTGGGTCACCAGGCATCAGGTCATTTGGCTCGCCAGCGGGCACCGCGTCATCTGGCAAGGCAGTGGGCACCGAGTCACCAGGTACGACAGCGGGCTCTGAGTCAATTGGCACGACAGCGGGCACCGGATCAGGTACCGGATCATCTGGATCAACAGCGGGCATCGAGTCAACTGGCCTAATAGGATCGTCAGGCTGGATCAGTTCATCATGCTGGGTAGAGGCATCAGGCTGAATGCCGGCGTCCGGCTGAGTAGAGGCTTCAGGCCGAGTAGAGGCATCAGGCCGAGTAGAGGCATCAGGCCGAGTAGAGGCTTCAGGCCGAGTAGAGGCTTCAGGCTGAAGAGAGGCATCAGGCTGCGTACAGGCATCAGGCTGAGTAGAGGCTTCAGGCTGAGTAGAGACTTCAGGCTGAGTAGAGGCTTCAGGCTGAGTAGAGGCTTCAGGCTGAACCACGGAAGGCAGGTTCACCGGTTTGGATACTGGCAGGATGGTATTGGTTGGAAAGAATTTTCGCTTTTTTCTGGTTTTAACTACTGCAGCACTGCAAGTAAACGCAGGTCTGCAAACGAATGGAGCAGCTGGAGACAGAGAAGAAATGGAGGATGGAACAGGAGAGGGAGCAGTTGCTACAGAGGGCTTTTTTACAGGGTTAAAGGCAGGATAGGTGCAGCGAGTGGGAACAGGGTACTGACATGCGGTAGATAGCCAAGTATACTGGGCTGTAACTGGAGGAGCTGATGGGAATACAGGAGTAGAGTTAGAAGCAGGACTGGGTCTTTGTAAGCTGACTGAGGCTGGGTGCAACAAGTCTGTCCATGTCTGCAGTAGGGGTTGAACAAAGCTGAGCTTACACAAAGCCTGTCTGGTCAATGACTGCACTGCGTTTATACAATCTCTTAGTGTCTGTGGTGAACATGTGGAATAACGCTCCAGAAAGTAACCCACATCATCCTCTAATAACCACACCAGGGACTCTACCTGGTCTGCACTAAATGGTGGCAAAAATTCATCCCTGCATTCGGGGGAACCAGATGAAACCAACTCTGCACAAACCTCAATCAATGGCTGCACCTCAGAGAACTCTGTGCCCTGATCTACTAGAACATGAGCGAGCCGTATACATTCTAGCAGTTGATCCCGGGGATACTCCTTCAGAGTCTGATAAGCATACTCCCTGTCCATCAAACACTAGCAGATATAAATACACAACCTCATCCAGAATCCATCCTTTCCCATCAACAAGCCAAGATGGCTTCCCTGTGCAGCCACTTCTGGTCAGGATTGGCCTTGGTGTAATGTCAGGGCTCCCAGGTGTGACCAGAGGTGTGTGACTGAAGCAGGGAAACGCAGACTTCAGATATGTGATAAACAATGTAATTTATTAACACTAACAATACAAACATAAACGCAGTGCAATACTAAACATAATACAGTGCAAACAAACCCAACCAACCACCCACAGATAACAGTACATACAAGCAAGCGTCGTCAGGCAGGCCGGGTCAATATCAATTGGGCAGGTAGGTACAGGGGGAGTAAGCGGAGAATGGTCGGGGTCACAGGCCAGGTTCAGCAGGTAGCAAGCAGCGTAGTACAGAGGGTCAGGCAGAGGGATGGTCAGGGTCACAAGCCAGGGATCAGAACAGGTAGCAAGCAGCGTAGTACAGAGGGTCAGGCAGAGGGATGGTCAGGGTCACAAGCCAGGGATCAGAACAGGTAGCAAAGGAACAGAAACAGGATGCAGGACAGATACAGGGCCCAGGACAAACACAACACCAAGGCAGAGTCTGCAAGTCTGGCCATCCCTTAAATACACCAGTATCATCAGTTCCAGGTGTTAGCTGGCTGAAAGGTTGAGTCTCTGATTGCTGGGAGCATCCGCTGGCCAGCCCTGGTACTGCAGATCAAAAGGCAGGTGAGTCCCACCATTGCTGACCAGTCCATTCCTGACAGCCCTTTTCCAACTGGGCCCTCTCCCAGGCTTCTGCACCTCATCCTTCTCACTTCATCTTCCCCCAAACTTTCCTGCTGTTGAACAGGCTCAGACACTCTTAAGGGCTGTCCTGACCCCTTGCCAAGCCTCCTGTTTAGTATTGGCCAGGATCCCTTGAGAGTGCAGACTGTCTTCTCCTCACACCTGTCCACAGAGCTCTAGAGACTCCTCCAATTCTCTAGATCAGTCAGAGGTATCAGGGAGCTGCTCTGCAGAGCCTCTCAGCCCTGACCCAAATTTGACCCTGCTAACTATCACACCAGGCCACTACTCAGCCTCTAACAAGAAATTAAACTCTAGCTCTTCCTAGCTAACTAGGAGGGTGCTACAAACATAATATCAGTAGGCAAGTTCTGAGGGATCAGGGTAATAAGACCAGGCTGGAGAGGTGGTAATTATGTGCATAGAAAATCAAAACAAGAATTCAAGTGGCTATAAGAGTTGGACACCAGAGCTTTTTTTTCAGCGGGAACAAGGGGGAACATAGTTCCAGTGCTTCCCACACTGAAAGTATGTAATGACAAGTGGAGTATCTTTTGTTGCTGGGGGGGGGGGTCTTATGTGGCTGGTGGGGTCAATTGCTGTTGGCAGGGATCTGTTGTTGATGGAGGAATCTATTGTTGATGGCTTCTGGAGGGTCTATTGTTGCTGGCTGCTAGGAGATCCATTGTCGTTGGCTGGGGTCTATTGTTACTGGGGTGGATCAAGGGACAGTGCATGGAGGTGGATAGGGGGTAGAACCAAGGGACGGTGCTTGGGGGTGGGTAGGGGGGGAGAACCAAGGGATGGTGTTTGGAGGTGGATAGGGGGTAGAATCAAGGGACGGTGCTTAGAGGTGAGTAGAGGGGGAGAACCAATTGATGGTGCTTGAAGGTGGGTGGGGGGGAGAACCAAGGGACGGTGCTTGGAGGTGGGTAGAGGGGTAGAACCAAGGGATGGTGCTTGGAGGTGGGTAGAGGGGTAGAACCAAGGGACTGTGCTTGGAGGTAGGTAGGGGGGTAGAACCAAGGGACGGTGCTTGGAGGTGGGTAGGGGGGGGTGAAAACAAGAAGTGACTCAGAAGTGGGGGGTACCTGCACCCATTCTTTGAAAAGAAAACCCTTTAGACACAATGGTCTCTAAAGGGACTGAGTACCAAAACTGAACTTTTTGCATTAAAACAAATACGGATGTTTACAGTAACTTTATATACATTTTTATAAATTGTAATAATCATGAGAAATGCGCTATAAAAAGCACAAATCCTCTAACAGGTCTAACCTATTAGCCAGCAGCCAAAAGGAATACACACCCTGGTATTCACAAAGCGAACACAAAAATATCAGCACTAGTTAGTGAAACCTCTCATATATTAAAGTTATTACATCCAATTCCCTTCACATACAATGTAGTGTAATACTTAAATGAATATAACATATATTATATGATGACATTCAAAGATCTCAATAGTGAAGTCTGTGATCAATAAATTATCCTTTATATCCACCAAAGTCTTCAACTCCCAGAAATTATTCCACCAGTGTGCTCTGTGGGCTTTGAGAAAAAAATAAAGGCTCCCCAGAATGTACTGACCCCTATAATTACATTAAGTGGGTCAAACAATGCTTTTTCACCATAGGGTTTGATTAAACAGGTACTCAGGTCATCCCCTTCACAGGGTTTGATTAAACAGGTACTCATGTCGGCCTCTTCTCCTAGATTTATCTGGGTACTCTTTAGGTAGGATTCCCCACATCACTACTCTCAATTCAACAAATCCATTCTCTTGGCAGATGTAGAAAAATCGGTTTATTATTCAAGTTTCCTAAGACTTCCCCACAGGTAAGTGTACATGGTCCAGGATGTCCCAACAGATTTTCTCCATGTATATAAAAAGACTAGTAAGGTGCAGAATAAAAAAATTAGTTTTGTTTCATTCCATTTTGATTCTTATTTAACCAATAGGGGACTGCCCCCAGTACATATAATGTGACAAGGCGGCCCCTGTGCGTAGGATCACGTATATAAACGTGATCCTGCATTTCCGGGTAGAGGGCGCACACGAGCTGATCGCGGCCCCGGGAGTCAATCACAGGGTCCCGACGGGGTTATTGCCCGCCGGAGCCCAGTGATTGCTGGCAAACACCGACAGGGAGGACGGCTGCATTGTTTACAATGCAGCTCTCCTCCCTGTCAGTTTGGGCACACTGCTCGAGATGGCTGAGCACACCCCCCCCTAGTAAAACACTCCCATCACACAGTTAACCCTTTGATTGCCTCTCATTGTTAACCCCTTCCTCCCCAGTCCCAGTAGTACAGTGTCAGTGCTTTTCTTTAGCACTGATCACTGTATTGGTGTCACTGGAGATGTCAGTGATCCCAACTCAGTTCCCCCCCAGTGTCAAAATGTCCACTGCAGTCCCTCCATAAGTCGCTGATCGCCGCTACTATTAGTATTTAAAAAACAAAATCCAGTATCTATACCGCCATTTGTAGACGCTTTAACTTTCACGTAAACCAATTAATTTATACGTATTGGGATTTTTTTAGTAAAGACATGGAGCAGAATACATTTTGACCGAAATTTATTATGAAATTTGATTTTTTACATTTTTTTACTGGACATGTTTTATAGCAAAAAGTCCAAAATATTGTTTTTATTTTCTCAAAATTGTCGGGCTTTTTTTATACCGCATAAAAAAAAAATGCACAGGCATCAAATACCACCAAAAGAAGCCCAATTCATGGGGAAAAAAGGACATAAATTTAATTTGGGTACAGCGTTGCATGACCGCGCAATTGTCAGTTAAAGTAACACAACTCCTTAACACAAATGGCTTCTGTAACGGCTTCCTGGCCGCCCTATTGCAGAAATACTGCTACAGGGTGGCACGGGTTCTCAAAATCACGTATATATATGTGATTCGCGCTACCATGGTTTTCACGCCCCTCCCAGATGGCGTCAGATTGCCCATCAGTACACCAGTCATCACATTTAACCCCTTGATTGCCAGGAACATGTTCATACACAATAAACCTCCATTGCTAGTAAAGTGTCTGAACGGGTCAATATCTTTGATCAGACCAGCACTATACCAGCATTCACATTAGTATAGTGCCCCCAAAAATGCAGTGTTAGCAGGATCAGCCCCGGCACCTGCCAGCACCTGCGTTTAGCCCCTACGCTTACCCCCCCTCTTCTCTCCCAGCAAGTGCAGTGCCAGTAGGTCGCTGTCACTTCTTGATACATTGCACACAAAACCGCAGTGTTGGCAGAATCAGGCCTGATCTCTGATAGCACTTGTCGGTAAATTTTGATGACTCTCATATGCAGCAGAGTGCCAGTACTAGTGCCGCGCTACCTTTCGGTGAACTGGCGAGTACCAGCGGTCTAGTACATCCTGGTCTTTCACATACCAGCACTGCAGTATCACTTGGTGGCTTGGTGACTCCATCAAGTCCAGTACAAACTGGTGCAGTGGCGAGCACAAGTATTGTCCTGCAACCACCAAGAATTCGCACACAGGCCCGCAGAGCCCCTATTATCCTTCTGGATGTGCTTGCAAATCCTGATTGGCAGCCCACAAATTCTGCAGCACCCGTACATCCCCCATTCACTGGCCAACCTAGAATTCAGGTGGAAACAGCAAATTTAACTCCTCCCTTTGATTCTTTGGAGCTGCTTTTCACGGAAGATCTGTATGCGTTGATTGTGGATCAAAGCAATTGATATGCACAACAATTTATCACCGCCAACCCAAATTCAAACCTTGCCAGACCATTCGCATGGAAACCCATTACGGTTTCTGAATTAAACTTTTGGGGGGCCTAACCCTCGACATGGGCATAAAAAAATGAATTGCATTTGTATTGGTCCACAGACCCGATTCATCACATGCCCGTCTGCTCTGCTGCCATGGCCAGGCATAGATATGAGAGTATATAATATGTTTTATGCATTTCAACAACAATACACTCTGTCATCCTCGGGGTGACCCTGAATTTGACCGGCTCCACAAAATTTAGCCCCTCGCAAATCACCTTAACCAAAAATTTACAGATGTCTATACTCCCCAGCAAAACATCTGCATTGATGAGTCCCTTATTAATTTTTCTGGTCGCCTTTCATTCAAACAATTTCTCACCAGCAAGCGTGCCAGATATGGGGCCAAGATGTATAAGACCTGTGAGACGGCAACAGGCTATACATATAAGTTTTGGCTTTACAAGGGAAAAGAGCCCCCCGAATGCCCAGACTGCATGGGGAATAGTGGCAAGATAGTTTGGGACTTGGTGTCATCCTTTTTCCATATGGGGTACCACTTATACGTGGACAATTTTTTTTCAAGTGTGCCACTATTTAGACATTTGTACAATCTTGGAATTGGCACAAGTGGCACCATGTAACCTAATGCCCACTATTAGAAGTGCGTGGATGCAGGGCGGTATATTCTAATGGTGGGCATACTACACACTTTTTCTGGCAGCCCACAGGCTGCATGCAAAAAAAAAAGAACATAGCATATATACCCAACAAGGACCAGCGACATACTGGTACATCACTGGACTTGCTTATATCAGGATGATGCCTACAGCTGCAGGCATCATCCTGGAATCATTTTTTTTCAGACGGCGATCGGATTTCATGTAAAAGCAATCCTAGTGGCTAATTAGCTACAGGATTGCTTTTACAAGCAGTGGGAGATGATGCCCCCCTCCCCCGCTGCCCTCCACAGCCTTCTCAGGCAGTCCCGTGCCATCGGGGGAACCTGAGAATGCAGCCGGTGTTTCTGCCAGCTGACCATGGAGCTGATTGGAGACCAGTATGGTGCCAATCATCTCTATAGTCTAAGAAACCGTGTCAGGGCTCCGGGTATGACCAGAGGTGTGTGGACTGACACAGGGAAATGCAGGCTTCAGATATGGTATAAATAAGACAATTTATTAAGACTAACAATACAAATATAAACGCAGTGCACCAAACCCCAAGCTAACACAAATACATACAACAAGGTGAAACAAACCCAAACCTAAACTGATATAGATACACAGGTACATACACATATAGAGCACAACGTAGTCAGGCAGACCGGGTCGATAACTATCGGGCGGGTAGGTACAGGAGGAGCAGGCGGAGAGTAGTCAGGTCACGAGCCGTGTACAGCAACTAACGGGCAGATAGGTACAGGGGGTCAGGCAGAGAATGGTCAGGGTCACAAGCCAGAGATCAAACAGGAGAAGTCAGCAGAGGTCAGGATCAGGCAGGGTCGGCAGAAACAGGAACAGGAATGCAGGTTACAAGATACAGGGGCCCATGGAAAAACACACCAAGGCCCTGACTGTGAGTCTGGCCATTCCTTAAATACAACCCCTGCAATCAGCTTCAGGTGTTTTGGCTGACTGCAGGGGTGAGTCTCTGATTGCACCCGCTGGCCAGCCCTGGTACTGCAGCCCACAAGGCAGGTGATTCCCACCGTTATTGGCAAGTCCATTCCTGACAGTACCCCCCCCCCCCTCAAGGAGCGGCCTCAGGGCGCTCCAAACAGTCCTAGCTGGGTAAAATGTTCCACCGCCCGGGTCCGGTAACTGGCGGGATATTAAAGACTGGCACATCGGGCTGGGCACCGGACAGAGGCCCATCCGGCTGGACACCGGACAGAGGCCCATCGGGCTGGACACCGGAGAGAGGCCCATCGGGCTGGACACCGGACAGAGGCCCATCGGGCTGGACACCGGACAGAGGCCCATCGGGCTGGACACCGGACAGAGGCCCATCGGGCTGGACACCGGACAGAGGCCCATCGGGCTGGACACCGGACAGTGGTCCATCAGGCTGGACACCGGACAGAGGCCCATCGGGCTGGGCACCGGACAGAGGCACATCGGGCTGGACACCGGACAGAGGCACATCGGGCTGGACACCGGACAGAGGCATATCGGGCTGGACACCGGACAGAGGCACATCAGGCTGGACTCCGGACAGAGGCACATTGGGCTGGACACCGGACAGAGGCACATCGGGCTGGACACCGGTCAGAGGCACCAGGCGGAGCAGCGGGCACCGGGCTACCAGGCAGGGCGGGCCACCAGGCAGGGCGGCAGGCACCATGCCACCAGGCAGAGCGGCAGGCACCGGGCCACCAGGCAGGGCGGCAGGCACGGGGCCACCAGGCAGGGCGGCAGGCATGGGGCCACCAGGCAGGGCGGCAGGCACCGGGCCACCAGGCAGGGCGGCGGGCACCGGGTCATCTGGCAAGACCGCGGGCACCAGGTCATCTGGCAAGACCGCAGGCCCCGAGTCATCAGGCACAACAGCGAGCTCTGAGTCAATTGGCACGACAGCGGGCTCTGAGTCAACTGGCAAGTCCTTGAGCAGAGGAATGATGTGGCAAGCTGACTGAGGCTGGGTGTAACAAATCTGTCCATGTCTGCAGTATGGGTTGAACAAAACTCAGCTTACACAAAGCCTGTCTGACCAAAGACTGCACTGCGTTTATGCAATCCATAAGCACATGTGATGGACATGCTGCATAATGCTCATGGAAACAATCTGGATCATCCTCCAACAACCATACCAGTGATTCCACTTGATCCACACTAAATGGCGGAAAAAAGTCATTCCTGCTTTCAGGGGTACAGGTCCGAGCCAACTCAGCACAAACCTGGATCAATGGCTGTACCTCAGAAAACTCTGTGCCCTGATCTACTAGGCAATGAGCGATCCTTATACACTCTAGCAGTTGATCCCGGGGATACTCCTTAAGAGTCTGATAAGCATACTCTCTGTCATCAAACACTAGCAGAGATAAATACACAACCTCATCAAGATCCATCCTTCCCACCAACAATAAGCCAAGATGGCCTCCCTGTGCAGCCACTTCTGGTCAGGTTTTTGTCCTTGGTGTAATGTCAGGGCTCCGGGTATGACCAGAGGTGTGTGGACTGACACAGGGAAACGCAGGCTTCAGATATGGTATAAATAAGACAATTTATTAAAGACTAACAATACAAATATAAACGCAGTGCACCAAACCCCAAGCTAACACAAATACATACAACAAGGTGAAACAAACCCAAACCTAAACTGATACAGATACACAGGTACATACACATATAGAGCACAACGTAGTCAGGCAGGCCGGGTCGATAACTATTGGGCAGGTAGGTACAGGAGGAGCAGGCGGAGAGTAGTCAGGTCACAAGCCGGGTACAGCAACTAACGGGCAGGTAGGTACAGGGGGTCAGGCAGAGAATGGTCAGGGTCACAAGCCAGGGATCAAACAGGAGAAGTCAGCAGAGGTCAGGATCAGGCAGGGTCTGCAACAAGTCAGGCAGGAACAGGAATGCAGGTTACAAGATACAGGGGCCCATGGAAAAACACACACCAAGGCCCTGACTGTGAGTCTGGCCATCCCTTAAATACAACCCCTGCAATCAGCTTCAGGTGTTTTGGCTGACTGCAGGGGTGAGTATCTGATTGCTGAGAGCACCCGCTGGCCAGCCCTGGTACTGCAGCCCACAAGGCAGGTGAGTCCCACCGTTATTGGCAAGTCCATTCCTGACAAACCGGAAGCTACAAGCATTTCATCACTTCAATTTTGCAATTTAAACAGCTCCATTTGTAAATTAGGAAAGCATCTGATCACACCGATCTTGGTGAGATTAGATAATGTCAGGGCAGAGGAGATATCCAGAGTCTGATAGACCCCAGATTCCTAAAAAAAGAATATATAACAATGCCCATTGAAGTTATAAGGGATACTTGCATTCCCTGTGATAGCATTAAAAGTGATCAAAAAAATGAAAGGGACAGTGTAAAAATAGTAAAAAAAAATCAAAATAACTTAAAAAAAGCACCCTCGCCCCCCCGCGCACGCTTGTACCTGAATGCTCGAGCATTGACCCTGTGCCAGTATGTAAACAGCGGTTGCACCGTGCATGTGAGGTATTGCCGTGAACGTCAGATCATGGGCAGTAATTCTAGCACTAGACCTCCTCTGTAAATCTAAAATGGTAGCTTGTAAATGCTTTTAAAGTGTTGCCTATGGATATTAAAAATGTATGCAGTTTGTCGCCACTGCATGGGGCATGCGCAGTCTTAAAGCATGTTATGAGGTGCATGGGTGTCCGGCACCTAAGATGGCTGCTTGCTAGCACAGCTCCACTGCCTCACCGCTACAGCAGCGAGTTTTAAGAGCGACGAGAGGACTCCGACATAAATCGCTAAGAGGTATAACTCCCCGACACCCTCCAACATCATGCCCAGAAGAAGAAAGTCCCCTGCTCACCCTCAGCGGCTCACAGACTTTTACCTGGCCCTGTATACAAGGAGCCAAAATGATGCCAGCACCTCACAGCACAGAGACTCCATTACTGATCCAGCCACACACAGCTATACTCCGGACCCCAGGCTCCTGGTTCCCCTGTATGATGGAGATCCAGCTGAGTCCTCTCCTCCTCTATCCCCCACATACAGAAGTCCTGCCAAATCTAGACCAAGAATAGAAGGCCCTGTAATTCCGGATCCTAATTCCTCAGATGCCATTCCTATTCCTACATTACAATTACAATCCGCAATTGAGGAATTTCCAGCTTCAGATCAACCCTTGTCAGAACTGGCGATGAAAAATATGTTGTTCTCATGACTAGTGCACCCGAGATAGGTTCATCCAGACCCCACTACACCACCATTACCCTTCCATACCAATCCCCATTACTTACTATACTTACAGAAAACACAACACCAATTTTGGAGTAAATGGCCAGCACGGCCTTTTATTAACCAATCAAGTTTAAACACATCAACCATTCCTTATAACAGAAAACATAAAGAGTTGTCGTTGGTCTTTGAAGGCACCACCAAAACGATCCGAAATGCACCTGCGGACAACCATATTCCACTAGGCCTCCAGCCGCAACCAACCAGCTCGGAGACAACCATACTGTCCGCAGTGCAGCACCACCACCTTCCAGTTAAACCTCGGTTAACTGGGAATGTTCCCGGGCACACCATACCAACGATGGGTCCCACACCATTTTGTACCTCCAAGATAAGAACCGCCTCCAAAGACCAACCACCGCCCAGGAACCAAAATCACCCCCCTCTCAGGAGGAACACAACATGCACCAAACAGGGCGGGCGGGAGGGAAGCTCTCTTTCCCACGTCCAGCTCCCAACTGACGCCCCTCTCCAGAACACTCCACCCTAAAGTGCAGGAGACCCCACCTACACTCTCCTCTACCAACCAGATCCCCCAGCTATCCTTTACCAACCCTAATACTAACATTAACCCCTTACACGTCTTCCTTCCCACTCTGGGCCTAGTCATGCCTGCCCTGCGCTAATTCTTTTCTTCTTTTTCCGCTGCGGGCATTTCTTGACTAGTGCACCCGAGATAGGTTCATCCAGACCCACTACACCACCATTACGCTTCCATACCAATCCCCTTTACTTACTATACTTAACAGAAAACACAACACCAATTTTGGAGTAAATGCCCAGCACGGCCTTTTATTAACCAATCAAGTTTAAACACATCAACCATTCCTTATAACAGAAAACATAAAGAGTTGTCGTTGGTCTTTGAAGGCACCACCAAAACGATCCGAAATGCACCTGCGGACAACCATTTTCCACTAGGCCTCCAGCCGCAACCAACCAGCTCGGAGACAACCATACTGTCCGCAGTGCAGCACCACCACCTTCCAGTTAAACCTCGGTTAACTGGGAATGTTCCCGGGCACACCATACCAACGATGGGTCCCACACCATTTTGCACCTCCAAGATAAGAACCGCCTCCAAAGACCAACCACCGCCACAGCACGCTGGGTGAGCCCTTTCCCATGCGTGCCACACCACAACAAACCCCTCCGAACTCCATCCCTTAGACCCAGAGACCAGAAATCCGCTCCAACCGCAGTCAGATGTACCCCAGCACTCCAAAGATACCTCCAAGTATCCACCTCTAGCTCCAGATGCCGGACCACTAGCCCCCCATTACGGACAAAGAAGCGCCCCACCTCCTTGTCGACCTTCAGATCGATGCCACCCGCAGGAAGCACCAGGACATCCAGTGGGCCATCCCGTCGAGTCAAACGCTGCCCCCTGCAGCACACGACCCCACAACATACCCGGCACACCCATCCAGCCGACAGAAGCTTCCTGCCTAGCCAACCCCAGCTGCCTAACAGTAGGCCTAACATCAGCCCACCGGGCCCCCCAAGAACACATAGGAGTGACCCAGGATCCACACCAGGCCACACCGCTCCCTCTGAAAGAAAAGGACAAGCAATACCAAGCAATACCCCCAGGACAATACATCACCCAGACAGGACAGGCACTCCCCCCAGGCCATGACAACAGAACACGAGACCCCACTAGACCCCCAACAGATGCGGACAAACGCACAGTCGAAATCTCCGTGAATCCCACCTACCAATACGTGCGACCCATATCCAACAAACCCCACCCGGCAGCTTCCGTAGTAGCCCCCATCCAAAGCGAATGCGAAGCACACAAGGACGCATCCAACCAGCCGCCGTGAAACACCGTCAGAAAACTGACACAAAGGGAATTAAGAGGACCCCTCAGCGTGCTGGAAAAAAGGACCCCTGCCCCACCGGACGATGGGATAGAAAATCTGGCACCGCACCCACTGGGCACACATAAGATGCTGGAAGAGCAAAGAACTGCACCCCATGCACCACGCCCCAACTGGTCCGTCCTAGACCGATGGACGAGCACCTCCACCCCAGTAAACCCAGCACACGACCACCTCCCCCAATAACCCCCCAATAACTGATGTAGACGGACTACCGAACTCACCAAAACGCAATGCCCCCAAAAGGCCACCGCAAAGGCCGTACCGAAACAAACACCTCGAAGCCCGAAAGACACACAGACCGCAGGCGCACAAACCAAGACCCTAGCAACTCAACGGACACCGGATGCCGTGAATCCCTTCAGCGATGAGCCCTCCGGGAACCCCGAAGGGCCTGTCGAACCCAAAAAGGCTTTCGTGAAAACCCAGACACCCCAGCAACTTAAGAAGAAGGCCAAACCAGCCAACCGGCAATCAAACACAGCAGCCGACACCCCCCGCTCTAATTTCCGTGCCAAAATTACAACACAGCGAACCCACCTCAGGCCCCCACGGATCAATATTGACCCGCTGCAGCAGGTCCACCACTCCCGCCAGTAAAAATGCACCTGCGGACAACCATATGCCACTAGGCCTCCAGACGCAACCAACCAGGTCGGAGACAACCATACCATCCGCAGTGCAGCACCACCACCTGCCAGTTAAACCTTGGTTAACTGGAATGTTCCCGGGCACACCATACCAACGATGGGTCCCACACCATTTAAGTCGAGTATGCAGACCATGTCGCCACACTCCCCGACTACCGGATCCAGCCTGCAACGACCCCAAGGCAAAATCCCACAGCCAGTCGGGACAAGGAACCCCGCGGTGCTCCTCCCCCAGCACCAACCCTCGGAATGTGTCCCACTGAAAATGAGCCAAAGCGACAACCAGAGTTTGCTCAATCCCAGGGAGATGCACAGCATGAAGAAAAATGGTCAGCTGCAGGCAACGCAACACGAAATGGCGAAGCAGGCCAACCACCGACCGCGAAGAAGCTGAGACCCGATTGATGACCCGAACCACCCCCAAAATGTTACACCGAAAATGAACCTTTACTTCCGAAAAATGCTCCCCCCACACGGCAACCACCAGCACCACCGGAAAAAAAATACCAACAGCACCAAGATACGAAGAACAAACCCCCCGCCTCCCACCAGGAAGCAGGCCATGGAACTGCCCTCCACCGACTTCAGCAAAAGGCCCCATATCCCACGGAAGCCGCCGCATCCGGGAACAAATCCAGGTCAAAATAGCTCCCAGGGCCAGACATCCACAGAGCTCGCCTGTTGAAGGAATCCAAAAAGGTGAGCCAAATCAGCAATCGGCGGCAGAACACCCAACCCATCGGCAGTATACGGTAAGCGAAGGTAAGCTTTTGCCCAACAACGACTGCCAGGCCCGCAGCTGAAACTTACACTTGCCCAGTACCCCACGAATCTCAACTTTGAAGGCCAACAGCTTGTCCTCAGGCAGCCGGCCCTCCACAGCTCCGGAATCCAAACAACGCCCAGGAAAGTAATCACCGCAGCCGGGCCCTCCGTCTTGTCCAACGCCAGCGGAATAACGAAACGTTGTGCAATGTGTTGCAAAGTGGCCAGCAAAAACTGCACATACCCCGGAAGCTGGCGGACCCACACAAAGAAAATCATCTAAATAACGGATGACCGCAGGCACCCCGGAGACATCCCGCACCACCCACTCCATGCATGAACTGAACTGCTCGAACAAAGCGTAGGATATAAAACACCCCATGAGAAGGCACTTCACAACATAAAACGAGCCCTCCCAACGACAACCCAAAAACACGAAGACCGGCCGGATGTACCCACAACAGCCGAAGCGCTGACTCAATATCCCATAACGCCAGGAGCGCACCACGCCCATACCGAAGAACCCAGAAAACTGCCGCATCGAACGACGTATACTACACCGCACCTGACTCTGTATCGATGGCGTCGGTCACCGACCCCACTGTCAAGAAGGACAGGTGAGGAATTAACCGAAACACATGAGGCTCCTTTTTGGGCACAACCCCCCAAGGGAGAAAAAGGAAACGGGCCGCCCACGCGGTCTAAACCCACTTCCTTACGCAACTTATCCGAAACCACCGCTGCATACTGCAAGGCCGACCGTGAGTGCCGCGCTAAAAGGAGGAATCGAAGTCAAAGTACACGGGATGCGGAAACCCTCCGAACAAAACTGGAACCGCCAGCAGAACCCCTACGCTTTGAGGCTGATTGTCCCAGGGAGAACGAACCACCAGCCCACCCCGAAAACAGACCAGAGGGCCTCGCCAGAGTCATGAGCTGTATCCAAAGGCCACGGACCATATTGTCCCAGCGCAATGACGGGTAAACCGCCCTACGCTGCCGAAACTGTGCATCGCACCGTAGCCCAGCGATCCCCCCTTAAACCCAGGAGCCTTGCTAATAGCGTCAAGGGAACAGAAAACGCCGAGCAATGCTCAGGGGCCGTTTCCCCAATGACACTGGCCACAATCGCGAAAGCCTGCAACCAATTAGCAAAAGCACGCGGGATAAACGAAAAAGAACGCCGCTTCTCCGCGTCCTCCCGCCTGCCCTCGTCAACCCTCGACCCATCGACAGGCAGCCGCTCCAAGAGCAAGAGCGTGAAGATCCCGACATACACACCTCACCCAATCTACTCCCGTACATCCGAATGTCAATGCACACCAACGGGCCCTCGAACCACAGGCACACTGTGAAGCCGCCCGGCCCTGGCACCCCCTGCACCCTCACCCAAAACCGTGGATGGGGCCGCCTAGCCCAGAGCACCGGACCCCGCCGTAACCACCCCTGACCCTAACCCAGAGAAGAAAACACCAGGCCCCCATGCGTCCCCATTATCCTGCCCTAGGCCCCCGCAAACATCCCCACCTGCAGGCGGGAATCACACAGAAACAGGCCCAGCACTCCCACTACCGCCCAGCGCAAAGCGCCGCAACAAGTCCCCAGCCGGACCGCAAATCGCAGACCCCCGCACCAATACCCAACGAGATGACGCCGCCCCCCGACACCGCAGAAGCCCGCCCCCAACAGTTCCCGGAGAGCAGCTGAAAAGAAGAGAGCAGACCCCAAAAAAAAAAAAATTGGTAACTCACCAGGCTGCCCAGGAGACGTCCCAGCAGCCGCGCGTCCAAAATCCACCGGCGCCGAGCGGCCAGCTGTCGCCCCCGGATCGGGTTCCGACAGCTCGCCCTCCGATCGGTCCTCCTCCTCTCGATGACTGGATGGCCTCCCAGTCCCAGGAGCCACGGGTCCCGCAGGTCTGTGCCGCTCCTGCCGCCCAGCACCAGCCACGCTCCCTGACGACCCTGGGCACTTGCCAGCCCTCCGCCTAGCGCTGCACCTGTGGAAATTTTTTTTTTTTTTTTTTTTTTTTTTGATGGAGCCACTGCTCCATGCTGACAGGGGGCCGCCGGCCGCAGCACCAGACAGCCCGGCAGCTGCAGCAGGACATCTCCCCTCGCCGGGCACCCTCCCTGACAGGTGCCTTGTCAGCGGAGGAGCCGCTGTCATCCCGTCCTCACTGCCGTGCGGGCGGGGGGCGGGGCTTCGTCCACGAGTGACCCCGCCCCCCCGAACTCCCCGGATTCCTCCCGGCCTCCCCGGGAGCAGAGGCAGGAGAGCGCTCTGCCAGCGGGGGCCGGAGGGTCCCGAGTGGGGCTCCCATCATGGGGCCGAGCCCAGGGCTAGTAGGGAGAACGGGGGAAAGCTCTCCGGAGGCGCAGACCGCCCAGCACCTGGGCGCTCCCGCCCAACTACCTCCGAGGAGCCCGGGCCCTGCAGAAAAGCAGAGACCCGGCTCCGCAGCCAGGCCCTCCCCTTGGAGGCCGCAGACTCACCCAGCCCGGCCCAACCGTCCTTCTCATCCTGGCCTCCCCACAGGCAGACACAGGAGAGCGCCCTGCCAGCGGGGCCGGAGGGTCCCGAGTGGGGCTCCCGTTCTGGTCCTGAGCTCTCTGTGGGGTGGGCAAAAGTGCTCCGGAGGCCTAAGCACATGGGCGCTCCTGCCCCCCTGCCGCTGGTGACTAGCCCGGGCCCCGCAGGGAGGCAGAGACCCGGCTCCGCAGCCAGTACAGCCCCTGCAAGCCGCAGCTGGGCCAATTGTCCCTCCCTGGCAGCTGCCACTGTACCTAAACCTCAGGGAAGGACACCCTGGTGGAGGGCGAGAGGGAAGCTCTCTTTCCCACGTCCAGCTCCCAACTGACGCCCCTCTCCAGAACACTCCACCCTAAAGTGCAGGAGACCCCACCTACACTCTCCTCTACCAACCAGATCCCCCAGCTATCCTTTACCAACCCTAATACTAACATTAACCCCTTACACGTCTTCCTTCCCACTCTGGGCCTAGTCATGCCTGCCCTGCGCTAATTCTTTTCTTCTTTTTCCGCTGCGGGCATTTCTTTAAGGCAAACCTTACATAGCGACATTTCAAATGTAATATCTCCTATCTCAAACGCCATAACGGATCACTCCAAACGTATACACCACTTTGAAAACAAAATGGCTGCAATGTTCACAGCCTATAACACAGTAGTTGACACACACACAGATCATGAATCTGAAAGCCTCCAAATGAAAAATAAAATAGCGGACTTAGAAGACCGCTCCAGAAGAATCAACATAAAAATACACAGAATCTCTGAATCAATCACCAACGACGCCCTTCTACCAACAATTGATCAAGCATCTGATCCCTTCAATCAACATGATTGAAATCGCAGTTGACAGAGCACATAGAATACCAAAACCCTCATTTTTACCAGCATCCACCCCAAGAGATGTTCTAATCAGGGTTCACTTCTACCATATTACCAAATTAAATAAAAAATAATGGCGGCTGCCAGAAACCCCGCAGCCCTCCTTGCATCTCATAAAGGAATTAAACTATATGCGGACCTCTCCAAAGAAACCTCCTTAACAGGAAGAAATTAATCTCGATCATCAAAGCTCTCAGAAACAACGGTATAAGTTACCAATGGGGCTTTCTAACCAAACTCATAGTCAGACACCAAGGCAGACCATTCGCTATCAAAAATATAGATGACGGCATAAATCTCCTCAAGGAATGGAATATAGTCCCAGTCGAAGACCGTAGGATTGACCGTAACCAGCCCCACCAAATGGAGGGTGACTGGACCTGAACGCTATCTTCAAGCAAGTCGGAGTCCCAAGCAATTCATCCCAATCCGCTGCTGTAGAGATTAGGCCTATCTATAACTACAGCTCTGTTTAGTTCTTTGTGGACATTTCTAAATGACAACTACTTGTTCTCGAATATTTCCTCAAGCTCCGCTATGTCAGTAGTCATCCAGACCACCCATGTTTCTTGCATTGTTAACAAGTTTTTTTAACCTGCAGTTTTTCTTGTTCTTCTTACTACCCCTATCCAGTCTTCAATACTCCGTCACCACCCTACACTTCCTTGGCAAATACCTTCACAAGACCAGCATACGAGTACCAACTTTCCACACATGGAATCTAAAACATCGGTTCACAATACCACTGCAAGCTTCATGCACCACTGTTCAAACATCTCTAAATCTTACACCAACCTGCTCAACTACTTTGCACAGATATAATTCATCTCAGACTCATCTAACCAGACCACCGTCACAAGATGATTAACATAGCCTCACTGATTGTCAGAGGACTTAACTCTCCTTTTAAAAGGTCTTTCCTACACAAGGAACTAGCCGCCCTTCATACTGACATCTTTATACAGGAGACCCACTTCGCCTTATCTAAGACACCGTCCTTCCACCTCAAAACTTTCACAACACGATTCTTAGATTCTCACCACACAAAAAAAAAAACCGAGTCATGACTGCAATCAAAGACTCACTCCACTTTCAACTCCATTCAGAATATGCTGACCCTTCCGGCCGCTTCTACGTTCTAGTGGGACTGATAGAAAATAACCTCTTCACACTGGTAAATGTATATGGCCCTAATTCAAACCAACTACGATTCTACAAACAACTCATTACCAAAATATCATCAATGAAACAAGGTCAACTACTAATCGGGGGAGACTTCAACATAGTAAACAATGTACAAATGGACACCTCTTCTGGAAGACGTGCCTCAAAAAGTAACCTTGAACAATTTCTCCAAAAGAATGACCTATATGGTATCTGGAGATGCCAACACGGCTCCAAAAGGGACTACTCATACTTCTCACCCTCCCAACTCTCATACTCCAGGATACTCTTTTTCCTCACGGACAAGTGGCCACTACAACTCATTTCTTTGTTTCAATAATTCTTTATTGTGCATTTCACATAAACAGAAACAAAATCAAAATCAAATAAGGTGTGACAGTAATTAACTGAGACATCATCTTGAGGTCATGAAACATTTTCAGAAATATATTGCCATGTTATGAGCATGCTATGTCCTGTACTTTCAGATAAAGTTATTTCTTTAAGTCACAGTTGTAACGAAGATAGAATATGAAACATAAATAACATAATGGAAATGTTCCGTGACACAATGACCAAGAGATCGGACCCCCACCCAGCCACCCCAGCTACGATACAAGACATTCTAGAATATATTTTACATTTGTGATTTCCTATAAGAGGAGTACCACTGATTCCAAGTGTCAGCGACCGACTGGCAGTAGCCTCTAGCAGCCCACTGACCAGAATCCCCCAGGGCGCGGAGTCTAAGCCTCAGTCTGCTGGTTCACCAGAGCCCCTGATGGTGGGGATGGACTTGAAGCAGCCTGAGACCAGGTCGCGACCCCCGAGGAACACCAGCTGTGGTAGAGGCGGAAGCCAATGGCGTAGAGCAGGTGAGAGCCAGAAGTGAAGAGGTATGCGTGGTCAGACGGGCCGGGCCAGTAACAGCGGAGCAGACAGTGCAGAGCGGCAGGCAGAAGAATAACAGGTCACAAGCCGGGTTCAGTAACAGGAGGTCAGGCAATCAGGAACAGGTAGAGAATAGTCAGGACGTAGCCAGGGGTCAGAGCAGGAGAAGGCAGCAGTATCAGGAACAGGCTTGGGTCGGCAACAAGGTATCAGGAACACAGGAGTAATCAGGAACAGAACAAGACCAGAAGGCGATTTGGAGATGCACAGGGCAGGTTTAAGTAGGCCGCTCTGTGCTCTCATTGGTGCGGCCACGATCGCTAGTGTGCATGCACGGCCCCCGCCGCGATCGCCTAGGATTCAGTGCTCGCTGGATCGGACGAGTCGGCGCTCTGCGCACGCGCGCACCGCCAAGGTGCCGGGATCCCTGACATTGCCCCCCCCCCCCCCCCCCTAGGGGCAGCCTCTGGATGCCAAAACGACATCTCCTTTGTGGATGGTTGCACTGAAACTCACGGATTAATCTGGGAGCGTGAACATTCTGGGCTGGTTCCCATGAATTTTCCTCCGGGCCGTAGCCTTTCCATTTAATCAGGTATTGAACTTGACCTCCTCTCTTCCTACAATCCAAGATTGCCTCTACCTCGAACTCTTCTTCTCCGTCACTGCACAATAACGCACTCCTTTGCATTGTGGTCTCCTGTGTTGCCAATAAAAGGGCAGACCCTTTCTTGTTTTATATCCTTTTTTCTAAAACACTATGGGGGAGATTTACTAAAACTTCAGCACTCTGAATCTGGAGCAGCTGTTCATGGGAGCCAATCAGCTTCTAACTTCAGCTTGTTCCATTAAGCTTTGATGAAAAAACCTGGAAGCTGATTGGTTTCTATGCAGAGTTGCACCAGATTTTGCACTCTCCAGTTTTAGTAAATCCCCCCCAAGGAGTAGAATTTCAGCCTAAACCTAACTTACCTTAACTCGGCGCCAAGTGCACGCAAATATGCATCCTCTTGATGGCTGGGCCTTGGTGTTGAGGAGCCGCATATTTGTGTACCCAATGTAAACAATAGATGCACCGAGAGTGAGCACCATGTGCGCATCCAGCAAATTTACCGGTGCCTCACAGAAAGGTCCCGTTTGCTAGTTGCGATCGGGAGATTCCCATCATGTGATTGCCATGACAGCCAATCACAGAAGTCACATGACCCTAACCCCCCCACCTCCTACCACCACAAACCCTTTACAGGGCTGGCAAGGCACTGGCACCAAGTGATTAAAAATGCCCCCCCCCCCCCCCCACCAGCACCTATGCTAACTTGAGTAAGAAAGATGTGTATACACTGCTCAGAAAAATGAAAGGAAGACTTTGAAAACCCATCAGATCTCAATGGGGAAAATATCATGCTGGATATCTATACTGATATGGACTGGGTAATTCAACCTACAGAGGACTGAATTCAAAGACACCCCTGAAAATTTCATTGCAGCAACTCAGAATGGTCCTCAGTAGTTTGTATGGCCCTCACGTGCTTGTATGCATGGCTGACAATGTTGGGGCATGCTCCTAATGAGACCATGGATGGTGTCCTGGGGGATTTCCTCCCAGATCCGGATCAGGGCATCACTGAGCTCCCGGACAGTCCGAGGTGTAACCTGGCAGCATCAGATGGATCCAAACATGATATCCCAGAGGTGTTCTTTTGGATTTAGGTCAGGTAAGCATGGGGACATGGGGGCCATTCAATGGAATCATTTCCTTCATCCTCCTTCATTAGGTATCATGATACCTAATGGCAGTCAGGGTGCCATTGTCTAGCCTGTAGAGGTCTGTGCGTCCCTCCATGGATATGCCTCCCCAGACCATCACTGACCCACCATCAAAACTGTCATGCTAAATGATGCTACAGGCAGCAGAACGTTCTCCACGGCTTCTCCAGACCCTTTCACGTCTGTCACATGTGCTCAGGGTGAACCTGCTCTCATCTGTGAAAAGCACAGGACACCAGTGGTGGACCTGCCAATTCTGATGTTCAATGGCAAATGCCAATCGAACTCTGTGGTGCCGGGCAGTGAGCACAGGGCCCACTAGAGGACGTCGGGCCCTCAGGCCACCCTCATGAAGTCTGTTTCTGATTGTTTGGTCAGAGACATTCACACCAGTGGCTCCTGGAGGTCATTTTGTAGGGCTCTGGCAGTGCTCATCCTGGTCCTCCTTGTACGAAGGAGCAGATACCGGTCCTGCTGATGGGTTAAGGACCTTCTACGGCCCTGTCCAGCACTCCTAGAGTAACTGCCTGTCTCCTGGAGTCTCCTCCATGCTCTTGAGACTGTGCAGAGAGACACAGCAAACCTTCTGGCAATGGCACATATTGATGTGCCATCCTGGAGGAGATGGACAACCTATGCAACCACTGTAGGGTCCAGGTATTAGCTCATGCCACCAGCAGTGACACTGACCCTAGCCAAATGCAAAACTAGTGAAGAACAGTCAGAAAAGATGAGTAAGAAATAAATGTCAGCTGCCTCCACTTGTAAAACCATTCCTGTTTTGGGGTTGTCTCATTGTTGCCCATCTAGTGCACCTGTTGTTAATTTCATTAAGACCAAAGCAGCTGATTAACAACCCCCTCTGCTACTTACCTGACCAGATCAAGATTACAAAGTCTTCCTTTCATTATTTTGAGCCGTGTACTTATACACTTATGCCTATTACCTATTTTCAGCCCTCTCTGGTCTGGTTACATGATCTCCCTTGTGTCAGCCAGTGGCAGCTGCAGGGGAGAGGAGGGAGCGCTGAACAATGACTGGGAAAGCCTAGAGCGGTGATGTCCCTTATAGGCCCCCATGTCACAGCCATTGTTGTCGCTCCCTCCTTTACCTTGCACCCACTGCTGGCTGACACAAGGGAGCCGGATCACATGACCCAACTGGAGCGAGATGAAGAAGGGGAAGTACTGTATATACATCTTTCTTATACAGGTTAGCCAACATAGGTGCTAGAAGGGGGGGGGGGGGGGCATTTTTAAGTTTTATTTAGCCTGTAATTCTACCATTTTTGGATAGAGTTGAGATGGATTAGAACCCCTGCCAGGTGTTTATTGCTGGTTGTGCCCCCATCGGGGAGATTCATCCTCTCTATTCATCCTATTTACCATTACTGTAGAGAGTGTAATTGAAAAACAAAAAACAACATTTTTGTTGTTACCAGCACAGGAATAGAAAGGGAAATCTCCCATTGGGGACACTAGTTCTGGTCAGGGCTTCTTTCAGCAGAAACGCATGGGAACACATTCCAGCACCTCCAGCACTGATTGAATGAAGAGGCAAAGGGGCGCTGGGGTGTCCTGGAGGGTCTATGGATGCTGGCTGCTGAGGATCTATTGTTGCTGGAGTGGATCTACTGTATTTTTACAGGGGGGGGGTGTCTCTTGTGCTGGGGATGTCTATTGTTGCTGGGAATGGGTCTTATGTTGTTGGGGTGGGTCCAGAGGCGGACTGACCATTAGAGCACTTGGGCACTGCCCGAGGGCCCTGGGTCAGTAGGGGGCCCCATGAAATGCCCCTGGTACCTTTTTATAGGCTTTTTTGGATGTGCTTTGAGTGTGGGCGAGGACACAGGGGCCCCATGATCCCATATTGCCCGGGGACCCCATGAGTTGTCAGTCCTCCCCTGGGTGGGTCATTTGTTGATGGGCGGGATCTACTGTTTAGGGAGGGGTCTATTGTTACTGACAATTGACCCCCCCAGCAACATAAGGGTTGAGGGGAGATCCATTGTTTCTGCTTGGAGTCTAGTGTTGCTGGGGGGTATTTTGTTGCTGGCTGCAGAGGATCTATTTTACTGCTTTTCTTGTTGTTAACAAATTACTTAACACAACAAAATGATACTTCTGTATTCTCTACAAAAAGCGGTACTGGGGGGGGAAGGGGGGTTAGGGGTGGAACCAAGTAACAGTGCTCGGAGGTGAGTAAGGGGTGGGGGGGAGGGGGACTTGGAAAGGGAGAGTTCCTGCACCTATTCTCTGAGAAAAAGAGCCCTGATTCTGGTGACAACCATTAGTTCAAAATCATGTATATATATGTGATTTTGCACACCCTGCTGCCCTGTAGCAGTATTTCTGCTATAGGGCAGAGGGGAAGCGGTTCCTATTCTCTGAGAAAAAAAATGCCTGACTCTGGTGACAACCATTACTTCTTTCAATTTGGAGTGATTTCCTCCCACTTCCTGTTGTGACTATGGGACAGGAAGTGGAAAGAAATCTCCCCAATAGGACACAGATGGAAAAAAAACAAAACAAAAACAGAAACAAACAAAGAAAAATATATAACATTCCCTTACTGACTTGCCCTCCAGAGGATTTCCCCCCCTCCTGACCCAGGCCATTTTTTGTGTTACGGTGCTGAGTTACTTTAACTGACCATTGTGCACCCAAATGAAATTTAAGTCTTTTTTTCCCCACAAATAAAACTTTCTTTCAGTGGTATTTGATCACCTCTGCATTTTTAATTTTTCGAGCTATAAAATATATTCTGGTACGAAAAAGATCCCAATATGTGTAAATTAATTGGTTTATGTGGAAGTTTTAGTGTATCCAAATGGCGGTACTGGAATTTAAAAAACTTTTTTTTTCTACTAGTAATGGGGGGCGATGAAGGACTTATAGCAGGATTGTGGTGGGACAAATAAAAACACTGACACTGTACTAATGGCACTGGGCAAGAAGGGGTTAACATGAGGGGCAATCAAAGGGTTAACTGTGTGCTCTGTGTTTTACTGTGTGCTGTGTCTGTGCTTTCCACTGTAAGTGCACTGCTATGCAGAGCCATACAAAGCAGTGTGCTGGAGCTGACAGGGGAGAGATCTGTATTGTTTACTTTCAGTTCTCTCCCCCGTCGGTAATACTTGGTGATCACAGGGTGCTGGCGAGTAATCACCATCCGTGACCCGGTGATTGACAGCCGAGACGCTGCTCATGCGCACCCCCTACGCGGAACTGCAAAATCACGTATATATATATGTGTGATTTTGCACACTCCGGCTTCCCTGTAGCAGTATTTCTGCTATAGGGCGGAGGGGAAGCGGTTCCTATTCTCTGAGAAAAAAAAGGCCTGACTTTGGTGACAACCATTACTTCTTTCAATTTGGAGTGATTTCCTCCCACTTCCTGTTGTGACTATGGGACAGGAAGTGAAGAGAAATCTCCCCAATAGGACACAGATGGAAAAAAAACAAAACAGAAATATAATAAAACAAACAAATAACCATCCCTTATGGTATCCAAAAATAAAAAATAAATAAAAGTTTTTCCTATAGTTGTGTGTAAGATACAAGGGCAGGACCCGGTTCAGTTTGTGGCATGTTGTTATACCTGTGTGCAAGGAATGTAATCTGTATAAGAAACATTTCAGCACACTCCCATCACCTTTGTACGCAGCAAACGTGGAAGCAAATTTTACCAGAAACAGAATATCACAGAAACAAGACACTGGGCAATCTCTCCAGCAATGGACGCCGCAGACAACAAGCAATTCATCCTGGATTTTCATCTTCCAGGAGGTTCCTCAGAGGACCAGACATACACCAGGGTGCTCCTGCAGCTGTTTGGTTATGCCGGTCATGGCAAATCGGCTTTTGTCAACTCCTGCATCTACACCCTTGGAGAAGACGAATTCCAGACCCGTGCCACAACTGGATCAACTGAAACCATTATCACAACGAGGAGAAACAAGTATGAACTTACTGATACCATCTCCATCGTGGACAACAGAGGATTCGGAAAAAAGGACGGAGCTGAGGAAGCGGTGACTTTTGCACAACTAGGTAATCTATAAAATATTTTCTTTGTCAACCTATTATGCTTGGGAGGAAAGTTCATACAATGGCAATGAAATGTCTCATAAAATATTTTTATATTGTATTCAGCTGCCCCAAATCTAATGAATTTGTTGCCATTTTTCACTTTTGAATAGAAAGTTGCAAAGACTGGAAACATTTTGCCACAAACCTCTGACAATGAAGGAGGTCCTTTATGTCATATGTCAGCATTTTTGGTTGGTAACATGGTGTAAAAAAAAATACCGATGGACTATAACATAGACTATAATCCTATAGAGAAAACAGCAACAGATGGTGTCATGGTGAGGGAGATTTACTAAAGCAAATGTTCAATTATCAATTATTAACCACCTCATTGCCACGCTATAGACGAAAGATGACTACAGAGCGGTTCTCTGAGTCTGGGACGGTGTCTATAGATGTCCTCCTAGAACGCGCCTCATAGGCCAAATTGCTCATCTTGCTGCCTCTTCCTTCTCGAGGTTTCTCTACATCAGGGGTCTCCAAACTTTCAAAACAAAGGGCCAGTTTACTTTAGGGGGTCGGACTGTGGCCAGTGGGAGTAGAAAATGCTCCGCCATCACAATATCATAGGCTTGGTGGCATGGCTTTTTTTCTCAGGGAATAGGTGCAGGTACTCCCCCTTCCGAGTCACCCCTTGTCTCCATCCCCTACCCACCTTTGAGCACTGTCCCTTGGTCCCACCTCTCAGTACAGTCCTTTTAAAGAATACAGAACCAAATATAATTCTGTGGTGCTGGGTAACTTGTATGGAATATGTTGATAACAAAAAACAGCAGTAGAATAGACCCCCTGCAGCCTGCAACAATAGATCACCCCCAAGAAAAAATAGACCTCCTCGCAACAATATACCCCCCAGCAATAATAGACCCTTGCTAGAAACAATAGATCTCCCAGCAGCCAGCATCAGTAGATCCCTCCCAGCAAGATAACACCCCCTCCAGCAGCAATAGTTCTCCCACAAGACACAATAGAGCCCTCATTAACAATCATAGACCCCCTGCAACAATAGACCCTCCAAGTGACAACTGATCCTCTACAAGCCAGCATCAATAGATACTCTAACACACCCCAGTAGCCCTAGCCATAACATACATTTAGTGATGGAGGTGCTGGAACTGTGTTCCCCTACGTTCCCACTGAAATAAAGCCCTGCTTGGTGGTCAGTGGGAGTAAAAAAAATGACATAATTGGTGTCAGTGGGATGAATAGTACTCTATAATTAGTGTCAGTGGGAGGAATAGTGCCCCATGATTGGTGTCAGTGGGAGATTTAGTTCCTCATCTCTGGTGTCAGGAGTTGTTATAGTATCTTGTCTTTGGTGTCAGTTGAAGGAATAGCACCCCATGATTGGTGTCAGTGGGAGAATTAATTCCCCATTTCTGATGTCAGTGGGAGTAATAGTCCCCTAAGGACCAGATAAAGGCAAGAAAAAGTCCACATCTGGCCCACAGGCCGCAGCTTGGTGACCCCTGCTTTAAGTTATTACCACCTTCTCCTTTCTTTCTACTTCATGTCCTTGAAAAGCAAACAAGACATTTTTTACCTTAATACATTCCCTGCATTAAAATGGTTGCAAAGGCAGAAAGTTGTTTAGATTCTCTGCATTAAGGTAAAAATCCTTCTGTGTTCAGCTGCCCCCCTCCCCCCAAATACTTACCTGAGCCCAATCTCAATCCCCAGAGCAGTGGCTCCCTCCTCTCTCTTCCTCCTCACTGGATATTGGCTTCTGCTACTGTTAGGCACAGCCTGTGAGGAAGCAGCAGTGGTGTTGCTGAGCTGCAATGTGTGTGTCAATGGACACACACAGCGCAGCTTGGGAGTAAGTCAGCACTAGTATCTCCATAGTAAGTGGCTTGTTAAAGGGGCACACGGAAGGGGAACGGAGTCAGGAGGACTGGTGGGTGACCACAGAGGAGGAGGTCGGGGGCTGTTGTGTGCAGAACCATTGTAAGTATACCCTGCTTATAATTTTAAGAAAAAAAAAAGATCCCGATCATTTTAAAGTGATACTAAAGGATCTTTTTTTCTGTAAAATAACAAACATGTTATACTTACCTGCTGTGAGCAGTGGTTTTGCACAGAGCAGTCCAGATCCTCCTCTTCTTTGGTCCCCTGCCGGCACCAGGAATGCCTCCTTTCTGTTGGGTGCCCCCATAGCAAGCAGCTTGCTATGGGGGCACCCGAGTAGGCATGTTGCCAAGCTGCTGCTCTGTGTGTCCATTCATACACAGAGCTGTGGCTTGGCCTTGCCCCCTCTCTCTCCTCATTGAGGAGACTCACTGACTGGCTGTGATTGACAGCAATGGGAACCAATGGCTTCCTCAGCCAATGAGGAGGAAGAGACCTGGGACAGCTGAAGCTGCTATGCACATCGATAGAGGCAATGGTAAGTATTGGGGGGTTGGGGGCACTGCTGTACACAGAAGGTTTTTAATTGTCCTGCATAGAATGAATGAAGGTAAAACACCTTGAACCTTTACAACAACTTTAAGGTAGTAAATGTCCCATTATTTGACCCCCCCTCCCCTTCTCCAACTTCTTACTTGAGTCCTCACTCCATCCAGCGCTGTGCCCGTCTGTAGTGGCTCTTTTCTCCCTCCATTCATTCACAGGACACAAAGGCAGCAGTGGGAGCCATTGGTTTATATTGCTGTCAATCAAATGCTGTAGGAAAGGAATGGGAGGCAGGACCGAGCTGCACTATGTGTGTCTATGGACTCAGGAGCGGATCCACAGGTGTGCCACCACAGCAAGCGGCGGCTGTCATTGCCCGTCGTCATTGGCCACACACGTGGGAGTTCCGTGAGGATCGGCATCACCAAATTTGTACAGTGAGCGGCTCACTCTACAGGGGTGGACAGGCAGGTAAGTAACTTTAGTGCAGAAGAGGCAAAGCATGAGTCTTCTGCATTACAATTCCTGCCTGTCTGACAGTTTTTATATTTTTAGTTAAAGTTCCACATTAAATAAGTGAATTTGCACTTAGAGGATGCGCTGAATCTGGCTGACTTCAGTCCTCCTATCATGGGCTACCCAACATCTTTATTTTTTATTTCATTTTCCATACAGATGGTAAGATATCCTGAACAAAAGAATTGTGCTTTCATTTTCTCCTCATGTACTAAGCTACTGTAAGTGAGAAAACTGACTCTGCAAAGTGGTCATGCTCTAATCTTTAGTAAATTGGCCCCGATGTGTGACGTTATGGTGGACACCAGTCATGGGGTTCCTATAACTCTGGTATCTTTTTATGTCTGTCTGTTGTCACTCGCAGGTCATTTTCTCCCCTTGGATGAGGAAGTGGTGCTGACTAAGGACTTTGATCAGATAATGTCCCAGGCGGAGGATTCTGACCTAACACCAAACTACACCAATTTTATTGCCCCCATATTTATTTACAGGTATGGATCTATAGAAAGCTTTGCATACATTGTTATGACAAAAAATAATATTTGATGTATGTTTTGTTCTACTTTGCATGACTGTAATTGGCTATAAAGTATAACCACTTGTGGACCGTCCCATGTACTGTTACTGCGGCAGGCCAGCCGCTCTGCGCTGGGAACATACATGTATGAGATCCGGCATTTCCAGGTATGGGGAGCGCATGCGGGAGCAATGCCCCATCTATGCTGTCATTTGGTACAGAACAAGACGGTCAGCAGGTTCTGGCCAATGATTTATGACCGGGACCTGCTGATCAGCTTAGCGAATCACAGTACAGTGTCTTTAGTACAGTGACAGTGTACAGCATTATCACTGAAAACTGTATCAGTATCACTGGCGATGTCAGTGTCAGTCAGTTCCCACCCCAGTGTCAATTAGGGGTTAATTTACTAAAACTGGAGAGTTCAAAATCAGGATCATTTCTGCATAGAAACCAATAAATTGGGCAAATAAATTGGTGGAATGTCTTAATCAAGAAATATTACAGAATTCAGATTGCAGTTGTAATTAATACATGCCTAATGAAATATTACACACTTTCAAGAGACGTGTTCTACAGGACACCTCTGACTCACACAATTTGAGGTGGGGGGGTTATGTTAGCCCAGGGGTGTCACAATCAGGTTCATTGCAGGTTGCATCAATATTATGATTGCCCTCAAAGGGCCAGTTGTATCTATAAGACTAGAAGTCCAGAGCACCCCCCCCCCCCATCCTGTACATCAGATGTCAAAACCTTCCTCACCATCAGAAGTCAAGAGTTCCCCACCAGGGATGGATCTAGCCTGTCCGATCTGGGAGTGCAATACAACTGTCAGGAGGGCAGAAAATGGGAGGTCAGCAGGGCAGAGCACAGGGGTCAGCAGAGCTGAGGATAGATTACAGCAGAGCTGAGGGCAGGGTGTCAGCAGAATGGAGGGCAGGGGGTTACAACTGGCAGGGAGTAGGACAGGGGTCACTGCTGGCAGGGTGGAGGACAGGGGTCACTGCTGGCAGGGCTGAGGACAGGGGTCACAACTGGCAGGGTGGAGGACAGGGTTCACACCTGACAGGGCTGAGGACAGGGGTCACTGCTGGCAGGGTTGAGGACAGGGGTCACACCTGGCAGGGCTGAGGACAGAGGTCACAACTGGCAGGGTGGAGGACAGGGTTCACAACTGGCAGGGCGGAGGACAGGGGTCACTGCTGGAAGGGCAGAGGACAGGGGTCACAACTTGTATGGCGGAGGAAAGGGGTCACTGCTGGAAGGGCAGAGGACAGGGGTCACAACTGGTAGGGTGGAGAACAGGGGGTCACACCTGGAAGGGAAGAGGACAGGGGTCACAACTGGTAGGGTGGAGGACAGGGGTCACAACTGGCTGGTCAGAGGACAGAGGTCACAACTGGCATAGCAGAGGACAGGAGTCACTGCTGGCAGGGAAGAGGACAGGGGTCACTGCTGGCAGGGCAGAGGACAGGGGTCACTGCTGGCAGGGCAGAGGTCAGGGGTCACTGCTGGCAGGGCAGAGGTCAGGGGTCACTGCTGGCAGGGCAGAGGTCAGGGGTCACTGCTGGCAGGGCAGAGGTCAGGGGTCACTGCTGGCAGGGCAGAGGACAGGGTCACTGCTGGCAGGGCAAAGCCCCCCCCCAGAACCCCCATAGATCTGGTCATATTCCCCACCATCCCATATACCACAGTGCACTCCCTACCTTGTGCCGTGGCCAGGAAGAAGGGCAGAGCTGCTGACACGAAGGGAGGGGGGCAGAGATGAGCCCTTCAATGGCTGCACAGAGAAGCACAGCATCTGGTGAAGGAGTTCTGTCCTCCTCTTTGTTGGCAAGTGTTTGGAACAAGGTGGGGGAGGAGACAAGAGGGGTGCTGCAGTTGCAGGAGAGGTGCAAGGCCACACGAAATGGCCAGGTGGCCCAGATTTGGCTCATGGGACTTGTGTATGACAGATGTGTATTAGCCTATGCCTAATAAATAACATCTGTATAGTCTCACTTGTAGCTTTTAGACACGGAGCATATATGTATCTTCACATAGCCTTCTATAAAGTCTGCTTGTCTCACTTCTCCCAATCTTCATCAAATAAAAAATATATCAATTCAATTCCTAAGGGCCCCCCCCCCCTGTTTTTCCATTGTACTATCGCAGTCCCACTGACAGGAATGGTTCAGGTAGTTGTGCTAATTATCTAACTATGGTAGAAGATGGGTCGTTTCTGACTCCGGAGCTTTTGGTGTCCCTTGGGTAGCACATTGTTGTTAAGAAACATAATGATTTCATATAGCAAAAGAATGACATTGCCATTGAGTAGGAAAGAGAGAAATGAAGAATTCTAGTTTTGTCAGAGTCTGGTTATGACATGAATAGGGAAGGCACAGCAACAGTGTAGGCAGCTTGGCTTCTGTATCATGTGACCGCTGTGATTGGCTCTCAGAACTCTTACATGATTGGGTGTCTACCTTGCTGGCTCTCTGATTGGTAACAGATTAGTCCATGTGGTGGGAGTGCTCAGAGAGCGTTCTCACGGCACACAACCAGCATGAACACGTGTGTGCGGGGGGGGGGTCGGCATTAAAGTGGTTCTAAAACCTCAAGGTTTTTTATCTTAAGAAAAAGGTAAAAAAAAACCTTCTACGTCACAGACTCGCCCCCTTACCCCTCCCCCCCCCCACCATGCTTACCTGAGCCTCATCGTCAAAGCTGTGAATGAGAGCTGAGGCTCTCCTGGCTTTGTCTCTCCTCACTGGGCAGATTGATAGCAGTCATTGGCTCGTGCTCCTGTCAATCAACTCCACTGATAAGGAAGTGGGGGGCAGGGCCAGGTCCTGCTTGTAACCGAACCGGACCCCGGCTGCAGTAGGGTATTCCGTTATATTCCCGCTTCCCTGTTCGAACACAGATCCACGGACACCACCGCTGACCATACAGGAAATAAGACAGGACCAGACTCTTCTTAAGACAGGAAGTGAACTGCTTTATTTTAACAAAAACACAAGATATATACACAGGGCGAGGAAATATAACCAGGAGCAGGAAACACATCAGCAGGCCCACCCATCAGGGGGAAGGGCTGCTGGTAACACCCCCCACCAAACCAAGACACATAATAGAACAAAGGGATACACCACCTAGTAGTAGACAATAGAGCAGTGGTTCTCAACCTGTGGGTCCCGACCCCTTTGGGGGTCGAACGACCCTTTCACAGGGGTCGCCTAAGACCATCAGAAAAACATATTTCTGATGTGTAAAGAGCAGCTACTGTGTAGAAAGCAGCTGCTGTGTTGAAAGCAGCTACTGTGTTAAAAGCAGCTACTGTGCTGAAACAGCAGTATTGGAGGTAAAACGACACTTCATGAATTATAATTACTGGGTAAATAATGTTATGGTTGGGGGTCACCACAACATGAGGAACTGTATTAAAGGGTCACGGCATTAGGAAGCTTGAGAACCACTGCAATAGAGGAACACATGCATCCCATAATAGTTTGCTGGCAAGCAAGACACAATAGAACAATGGGGCAACCATGTGGCAGTGAACAATGGACAACCCCCACACCCAACCTGTACATGTCTACACAATATTCAGACAGAGTACCCTGCGCCCCTAACAGGCACAGGGTGGGCTACACATAAGAACAACAGGAGTCCCCCCACCCCCAAAAGTCACTCCCGTCACATATCTCCCCTTTCGGCAGGAAACTAACACAGGAGTAAACCCCAGATAGATGGACTCCGAAGTTAGTCTGTACTTCCAGTACCCCAATGCCAGCACCCACACAGTACCCCAAGCAAATTGTCCCACACCAAGCATTACTCACCCAGCCAACCTCTGCCTCTCCCGTAGAACATACCTGCCGCTGGGGAGAAGTATGGGCTGGTCCTTCTCCCTGAAGTCCTCTCAGCCGCTGGGGAGAATACCGAGTGGCTGGGCCGACTCCATCATGCGGTGGAGGATCTGGGCCGACTGCCCAGCATCCCTGGGGTATCCCGGTGGCAACTGTATTCTCATCCAATTTGACTTGATTGACATCCCCCAGTGTTTGCAAAGTAAGGCTGACATTATCTTGTCCCAATGCCAGACCCTTTTCTGGGGTTGTGTCAGTGGAGACAGAAGTCACATCCACGGACAACAGCTCAAGCTGCTGTTGTGAGGTGCCGATTGCATCCTCTTCCTGTATCTCCTGCGGTGCTGATTGTTGTGGGCAGAGGTCAACCACGCCATGCCCTGATGCCAGCTCTTCTGTGGGAAGCATGCCGGCTGATTCCTCCTCAGCAGAAAAGTCAATCAAATCCCCAGTCTCTGGAACTGGTGTCTGGGGATCGGGGTTCACCATCTCCTGTCCGTGGAACTCAGAAGATGTTACCGGTGCTGGGCAGAGTTCAGTACTGTTTGGCCCTGTTGCTAGGTCTTCTGCTGGTTCCTCCTCAGCAGAGAAGTCTATCAAATCCCCAGTCTCTGGAATTTCCACTGCTGATTCTTGGGCATGCTGCCGAACATGTTTTAGCAGTTGCCTGTATGTCCTTTCCAGAAGCAGTTCTTTCATCAGCAGGTATTCCAAATCTGGTTCAAGCTCTGAGACCCCTGTGAGACCAAACATGGCCTCTCTGCCTTCTCATAACTCCTCCAGGGTAGCTTCTCCTTCATCGCCAAACACAAAATGATCTGTAAGGCTCTCCCACAGCAATCCAGGGCCACCAAAGTCATATCCCTCTGGAGAGCATTCTGTTGACACCCCTAAATATTCCTGCTCTGGGTACCATTGCAAAGCTGGATATCTGTTGTCCAGTTGTATCTCCTGCTGGACCAGCCTGTCCAACTCAGTCACCCATTGCTCCGGGTTGTCGCTCTCCCAGGAACGGCATCCGTAACTGCCGATGGTCCCTGGCCCGTTCCCCTGGGGTTGGATAGCACTTGCTTTTGTCCATAGCAGCAGCCTGGAGGGCTCCTCTCCAAAGGACCTCCCAAATCTGCTGCCTGAGCTCCAGGTACTGATCCGTAGACACAGTCCTGGGGTATGTTGCAAGAACAGTCTGCAGCAGCCCTGGGAACTCTGATGCCAGGTTCATATCTCCACTGGGGTGACTGACGTCTCTTTCCTGATCTTGAATCTCGGAGGTGGTTTGGACGTGTTCACAGCTTGGAAGCACAATCCCACCGCTTGCCACCAATGTAATGGAACCGGACCCCAGACTGCACTTGGGTAAATCCGTTAGACTCTCACTCCCTGTCTGAACACAAATCCACAGACACCACCGCTGACCATACAGGAAATAGACAGCACCAGACTCTTCTAAAGACAGGAAGTAAAACTGCTTTATTTTAACACAAAACACAAGATATATACACAGGGCGGGGAAACACAACCAGGAACAGGAAACACATCAGCAGGCCCACCCATCAGGGGGAAGGCCTGCTGGTAATACCCCCCACCAAACCAAGGCACATAATATAACAAAGGGAAACACCAGGTGGTAGTAGACAATACAGGAACACATGCATCCCATAATAGTTTGCTGGGAGCAAGACAATAGAACAATGGGGCAACCACCTGGCAGTGAACAATGGACAACCCCACACCCAACCTATACATGTCTTCAGAATATCTGGACAGAGCACCCTGTGCCCCTAACAGGCACAGGGTGGGCTACACATAAGAAGAACAGGGGTCCCCCCACCCCCAAAAGGCACTCCCTTCACACCGCTGTCTGTGTCACTGGATGCAGCAGCAGGGCTCGGGAGTGAGGAGTGCAGGCAAGGCACCTGAGAAGAGGAGGATCGGGGGTCACTCTGTGCAATTCTATTACACAAAGCAGATAAGTGTAGACATGTCTGTTATTGAAATAAATGTTTACAACGACTTTAATGCTATTTTCTTGCTGCCCTACACACTCACCGGCCATATTATTAGAAACACCAGTTCAATTGCTTGGTAACTAATTGGTGCTAATTAGCCAATCACATGGCAGCAACTCAATGCATTTAGGCATCTAGATGTGGGGAAGATGACTTGCTGAAGTTCAAACCGAGCATCAGAATGGGGAAGAAAGGGGATTTAAGTGACTTTCCAGGTGAAATGGTTGTTGCTGCCAGATGGACTGGTCCGAGTGTTTCAAACACTTCTGATCTACTGGGATTTTCACACACAACCATCTTTAGGGTTTACAGAGAATGGTCCAAAAAAGAGAAAATATCCAGTGAGCGGACGTTGTGGGGAGGAAAATGCCTTGCTGATGTCAGAGGTCAGAGGAGAATGGGAAGACTGGTTCCAGATGATAGAAAGGCAACAGTAACTCCAATAACCACTTGTTACAACCGAGGTATGCAGAATACCATCTCTGAATGCACTACATGTCCAACCTTGAAGCAGATGGGCTACAGCAGCAGAAGATCACACCGGGTGCCACTCCTGTCAGCTAAGAACAGGTAACGGAGGCTAAAATTCACACAGGATCACCAACATTGGACAATAGAAGATTGGAGAAATGTTGCCTGGTTTGCTGAGTCTGGATTTCAGCTGCGACATTCAGATGGTAGGGTCAGAATTTGGCATAAACAACATGAAATCATGGATACATCCTGCCCTGTGTCAGCGGTTCATGGATGTGCAGCCAACAGATCTGCAGCAAATGCATGATACTATTATTCCTATATGGACCAAAAACTCTGAGGAATGTTTCCAACACCTTGTTATATCCATGCTATGAAGAATGAAGGCAAAAGGGGTTCTGACCCAATACTAGCAAGGTGGACCTAATAAAGTGGCCGGTGAGAGTATATGAGTTACATTGTAGGCAAGCAGTTATAAGTTGAGTTGTCAATTTTCTTTGAATGTCATTTCATGTGGGGCTGTCCTGCAGCAGTTTGTGTCCCATCCTCTACCCACCAGTCCAAATTCAAGAGGTTTGTCTTTCTCAGCTAGTCTTCCCAATCATTTATAGACATACAAGATGTCAGGAGGTGAATCAACTTTCCTATCTAAAAAAAAATGAAATATCTTTGAAGAAAGTTGGTATATAAGGACACTAAACTTCTTTGGTTTTCTTCTAGTGCGAGGCACAAACTTCCACAGGAGCAACTTGATGAAGTGTACAGTTTTTTCATGAACTGCAGAGATATGACAGGTAACTTCACTTCTCAGATGTTACAGCTGTGTACAAATTGGCCAGTGGCAGGATAGTCTTGTATCAGTGAAAACAGAGGCAGCCTCAGTGAACTGTTGGCCAGTTTCCATCCACCAGTCAATGTGGACCTCTGAACACTTGATGAATACACATTTCACCCCCCCCTTCCATAAGTTCTTGAATCACATAGTGGTGGTACCTATAATGGAGGAAGAGGCCCAGGATGCTATGACAGTTATTCAAGGACATTGAACAAGAAGGTGTGAATTTGTTTGGAACCCATGCAAGCTCTCTGTCAGAATGGAGAGGGCACAAGCAGTTAAGGGTTCCACTTGCTATGAACCAAAACAGCACATTTTTTAGTAGCAATCCAAGAAAACAAAAACCAGGGCACTCCTCACTCATGTCACTCTTCTTTCTGTATATATATAAAAAATATCTATCTCCCTCTCTATCTCTCTCTTTATATACAGTCAGGTCCATAAATATTGGGACATCGACACAATTCTAACATTTTGGCTCTATACACCACCACAATGGATTTGAAATGAAATGAACAAGATGTGCTTTAACTGCAGACTGTCAGCTTTAATTTGAGGGTATTTACATCCAAATCAGGTGAACGGTGTAGGAATTACAACAGTTTGCATATGTGCCTCCCACTTGTTAAGGGACCAAAAGTAATGGGACAGAATAATAATCATAAATCAAACTTTCACTTTTTAATACTTGGTTGCAAATCCTTTGCAGTCAATGACAGCCTGAAGTCTGGAACGCATAGACATCACCAGACGCTGGGTGTCATCCCTGGTGATGCTCTGCCAGGCCTCTACTGCAACTGTCTTCAGTTCCTGCTTGTTCTTGGGGCATTTTCCCTTCAGTTTTGTCTTCAGCAAGTGAAATGCTCAATCGGATTCAGGTCAGGTGATTGACTTGGCCATTGCAGAACATTCCACTTCTTTCCCCTAAAAAAACTCTTTGGTTGCTTTTGCAGTCTGCTTTGGGTCATTGTCCATCTGCACTGTGAAGCGTCCAATGAGTTGTGAAGCATTTGGCTGAATATGAGCAGATAATATTCCCGAAACACTTCACAATTCATCCGGCTGCTTCTGTCAGCAGTCACATCATCAATAAATACAAGAGAAGCAGTTCCATTGGCAGCCATACATGCCCACGCCATGACACTACCACCACCATGCTTCACTGATGAGGTGGTATGCTTAGGATCATGAGCAGTTCCTTCTCCATCCTCTTCTCTTCCCATCACTCTGGTACAAGTTGATGTCGGTCTCATCTGTCCATAGGATGTTGTTCCAGAACTGTGAAGGCTTTTTTAGATGTCGTTTGGCAAACTCTAATCTGGCCTTCCTGTTTTTGAGGCTCACCAATGGTTTCCATCTTGTGGTGAACCCTCTGTATTCACTCTGGTGAAGTCTTCTCTTGATTGGTGACTTTGACACACATACACCTACCTCCTGGAGAGTGTTCTTGATCTGGCCAACTGTTGTGAAGGGTGTTTTCTTCACCAGGGAAAGAATTCTTTGGTCATCCACCACAGTTGTTTTCCGTGGTCTTCCGGGTCTTTTGGTGTTGCTGAGCTCACCGATGCGTTCCTTCTTTTTAAGAATGTTCCAAACAGTTGTTTTGGCCACGCCTAATGTTTTTGCTATCTCTCTGATGGGTTTGTTTTGTTTTTTCAGCCTAATGATGGCTTCACTGATAGTGACAGCTCTTTGGATCTCATCTTGAGAGTTGACAGCAACAGATTCCAAATGCAAATAGCACACTTGAAATGAACTCTGGACCTTTTATCTGCTCATTGTAATTGGGATAATGAGGGAATAACACACACTTGGCCATGAAACAGCTGAGAAGCCAATTGTCCCATTACTTTTGGTCCCTTAACAAGTGGGAGGCACATATGCAAACTGTTGTAATTCCTACACCGTTCACCTGATTTGGATGTAAATACCCTCAAATTAAAGCTGACAGTCTGCAGTTAAAGCACATCTTGTTTGCTTCATTTCAAATCCATTGTGGTGGTGTATAGAGCCAAAAATGTTAGAATTGTGTCGATGTCCCAATATTTATGGACCTGACTGTATCTATCTATATATCTGTGTATCTCATACACAGTTGTGTTCAAAATAATAGCAGTCAGACATCACTAACCGGATCAGTCACTGTTTTTGGTAGAAATGATATTTCTACATGGCAAATAATTTCCTAGCAGGTGTAGTAAAGTAATAGAAATCCAACAGACCCAACAGTCATGACATGCATGCTGCTGATTCTGTGTCATTGAATCACTCATTGAAAGGGGCGTGTTCAAAATAATAGCCGTGTGGAGTTCTATTAGTGAGGTCATTCATTCTTTGAAAAACAGGTGGCAATTATTGCCCTTATTTAAGGAAGGAAGGCAGCAAATGTTGTACATGCTGGTTACAGTGCATTTCTCTCTGAAATTCTGAGGAAAATGGGTCGTTCCAGACGTTGTTCAGAAGAACAGCATACCTTGATTAAAAAGTTGATTGGAGAGGGGAAAACATATAAAGAAGTGCAGAAAATGATCGGCTGCTCAGCTAAAATGATCACAAATGCTTTAAAATGGCAACCAAAACCTGAAAGACGTGGAAGAAAGCGAAAAACTACCATTGGAATGGATAGAAGAATAGCCAACATGGGGCGGACTCAGCCAACAATCAGCTCCAGGAAGATGAAAGAAGGTGTGACGTTCCCTGTGAGGACTGTTACAATTAGAAGACGCCGATGTGAAGCCAAGCTATCTGCAAGAAGTCCCCGCAAAGTCCCACTGTTGGGAAAAAGACGTGTGCTGAAGAGGTTACAATCTGCCAAAGAGCACATTGACCGGCCTAAAGAGAAATGGCGCAACATTTTGTGGACTGATGAAAGTAAGATTGTTCTTTTTGGGTCTAGTGGGCGGAGACAGTTTGTCAGACGACCCCCAAACACTGAATTCAAGCACAGTACACTGTGAAGACAGTGAAGCATGGTGGTGCAAGCATCATGATATGGGAATGTTTCTCATACTACGGTGTTGGGCCTATTAATCGCATACCAGGGATCATGGATCAGTTTGAATTATTATTATTATTACACAGTATTTATAAAGCGCCAATAGTTCGCTCAGTGCTGTACATTACAAAGGGGGACAGAACAATACCAATACAATGCAAAACATGAGGGAATTGAGGGCCCTGCTCTTTCGAGCTTACAATCTAGGAATACATCAGAATACTTGAAGAGGTCATGCTGCCTTATGCTGAAGAGGAAATGCCCTTGAAATGGGTGTTCCAACAAGACAACAACCCCAAACACACCAGTAAACGTGCGACATCTTGGTTCCAGACCAACAAGATGGACGTTATGGAGTGGGCAGCCCAATCCCCGGATCTTCATCCAATAGAAAACTTGTGGGGTGACATCAAAAATGCCGTTTCTGAGGCAAAACCAAGAAATAGAGAAGAACTGTGGAATGTGGTCCAATCATCCTGGGCTGGAATACCTGATCACAGGGGCCAGAAGTTGGGGGACTCCATGCAACACAGATGTACAGCAGTTCTCAGAAACAGTGCGACTACAACCAAATATTCATGAAGTCATTCAAAGGAAAGCAAAATCTTCAAACATTTCTCAGTTTATATAGTGAATGTTGGAGTTTGTAAAGAAGAATACAAAACACTGCGATTTTTTTGAACCGTCTAATATTCACTTTTCTTCAATTTGTTTTAGAGGAACAACACAAATTTGATGTATTTTTCTTCATGTTGTGATTTGGAATAGAATGTGTCGTGTTCCCAATGCATTTGTGTGGATGGAAATAAAAACTATTAGAAGGATTTTCAGCTTTATTCACTTTTTTCAACACACTGCTATTATTTTGAACACAACTGTGTATATATGTGTGTGTATATATATATATATATATATATATATATATATTTACTCACTTAGATGAATGCATTACTCTGATACTGCATCTGTCCCCTGACGACTCTGCACTGAGAACTGAGCAATCAGACACCCCAGATCAATCAGTTCTCACCTCCATTCTGAAAAGAAAACCAACCGGGACTGTCAGTCACCAGCTGTTTGCTCTGCCCCTCAGCACTCACTGGAACGCTGAGCTGTGGAGGGGGCAAGAAGGGCTGCCTCAGGCTCTCAGCAACTTGAGAGGCTGAGCCAGCTGCCGGTCCAGGTTGCTGGGTAAATCCCGACAGTAGAGTCGGGATTGATCCAGCGCCTGGACTAGCTGAGTGACCTCTGTAGGCTGAAAGCGGGCCACAGTCATGCAGAATGAACTGCACTCCTGTGATCCATAGGAGAAATATGGCCAAAAAAGCTTTGCAATTTAAATTGCAATTGACACAACACCTTGACACTCCTCACCATCTGAGGACTGGTAAGCTGCAATATACCGTATTTTTAGCTCCATAAGATGCACTTTTCCCCCCCAAAAATGGGGAAAATGTCTGCGTCTTATAGAGCAAATATAGAGTGGCCGGCCTAGTATTCCCCCCCGTTGCCGCCTCCGTGTTAGAATACCGGGCTGGCTGCTTCGATCTGCCAGAACCTGCTCCTCGGTCCAGCGATGTCTTCACTGGCCGTCTTCTCTCCCCGGCTCCGGCATCTTTAGTGTGGGTACTCGGCTGTGACAGCTTGCGGCTTCATGGCCGGGTGCCCAAAGCGCATATGCGAGAAGCGCTGCACTTTGTGAATGGCCCCATAGTCTTCTGGGACCTGTTATGTATCCCAGAAAACTACGGGGAGGGAGGACAGCTCTGCGGAAGTGGGAGCAGGTACCTGTCAAATTCAGGTACCCACTCCCCAAAGGTTTTCAGTCTCTGGTCATCTCCTGTACTGTGTCCGCAGTCTCTGGTCATCTCCTGTACTGTGTCCGCAGTCTCTGGTCATCTCCTGTACTGTGTCCGCAGTCTCTGGTCATCTCCTGTACTGTGTCCGCAGTCTCTGGTCATCTCCTGTACTGTGTCCGCAGTCTCTGGTCATCTCCTGTACTGTGTCCGCAGTCTCTGGTCATCTCCTGTACTGTGTCCGCAGTCTCTGGTCATCTCCTTTACTGTGTCCGCAGTCTCTGGTCATCTCCTTTACTGTGTCCGCAGTCTCTGGTCATCTCCTTTACTGTGTCCGCAGTCTCTGGTCATCTCCTGTACTATGTCTGCAGTCTCTGGTCATCTCCTGTACTATGTCCGCAGTCTCTGGTCATCTCCTGTAGTATATACAAAGTCTCTGGTCATCTCCTGTAGTATATACAAAGTCTCTGGTCATCTCCTGTAGTATATACACAATCTCTGGCCATCTCCTGTAGTACATTCACAGTCTCTGGTCATCTCCTGTAGTACATTCACAGTCTCTGGTCATCTCCTGTAGTATATACACAATCTCTGGCCATCTCCTGTAGTACATTCACAGTCTCTGGTCATCTCCTGTAGTACATTCACAGTCTCTGGTCATCTCCTGTAGTATATACACAGTCTCTGGCCATCTCCTGTAGTACATTCACAGTCTCTGGTCATCTCCTGTAGTACATTCACAGTCTCTGGTCATCTCCTGTAGTATATCCGCAGTCTCTGGTCATCTCCTGTAGTATATCCGCAGTCTCTGGTCATCTCCTGTAGTACATCTGCAGTCTCTGGTTATTTCCTGCACTATCATTCACCACAAAACCAACACCTCCTGCGCTCAAGGACTCAGATCAGAGGAGAGCCAATCAAGTGATTTGATAATGTTCAACCAACAATGATCAAAGGTTGTGCAGCTCTACCACGAAGTTCGGGAAGCTCGATAATGACTGTAGTAAAGAACAAAAGAAAAGAGCGCACAAACTTTGCGCATTACCTCAGTAAATTATTCATGTATTTATTAATAAGTTATACTCACAAGAGTAGCAGTAAAAACAGCATATAGCATCCAAAATCAACACAGGGTTAAACAACACATGCAAATGCCATCCAGAAGGGAGATAAACTCTTGCTCTACTGACGTGTTTCGAAGGGAGATCCCTTCTTCCTCAGAGCTTCAAAGTCAGCAAAAGGGGACCTAAATGGTTTCCAATAGCAATCAGTTTTCAATGTTCAAAGGAACTGACAGCCTCTCTGTTAAATGTTTACTATGTGTCTTTATCCATTGGAAGCTTTTGGCAAAACTGATCTAAACACTGAAACACGGACACACTGTGGCTAAAAGCTTCCTATAGATAAAGACACATAGTAAACACTTAACAGAGAGGCTGTCAGTTCCTTTGAACATTGAAAACTGATTGCTATTGGAAACCATTTAGGTCCCCTTTTGCTGACTTTGAAGCTCTGAGGAAGAAGGGATCGCCCTTCGAAACACGTCAGTAGGAGCAAGAGTTTATCTCCCTTCTGGATGGGATGTGCACGTATCTCTTGTGAGTATCACTTATTAATAAATACATGAATAATTTACTGAGGTAATGCAAGGTTTGTGCGCTCTTTTCTTTTGTTCTTTACTAGAGTAGTTTCCTGTACTATGTCTGCAGTCCATTGGTTCAGAATATTTTTTTTTTTGTTTTCCCCCTCTAAAACGTAGGTGCGTCTTGTGGAGCGAAAAATACAGTATTACATTTGTGTTCTTGTGTTCACATACACTTTCATTAATTTGTTTTTGAGATCATATACAATTGTACAGCATTTTCTCCTTCTACATACAGTTGTGTCCAAAATTATTCAACCCCCACTGAAATTGAGTGTTTTGGCCAGTTTGACATTGCTTTTGATCATTCAGTCATCTTGCTTACATTTACATTAAAGAGGCACTTGTAGGTCAGACAAATATAACATAACAGTTATAATGAAATAACCACAAATGTCTTTTCTGTGCTCACAGCATTATCAGTTTTATTCAACCCCCAAGTGACATTCAATCTTAGTACTTAGTACAGCATCCTTTTACAGTTATAACAGCTTTTAAACGTGAAGCATAGCTTGACACAAGTGTCTTGCAGCGATCTACGGGTATCTTCGCCCATTCTTCATGGGCAAAGGCCTCCAGTTCAGTCACATTCTTAGGCTTGCGCACTGCAACTGCTTTCTTTAAGTCCCACCAGAGGTTCTCAATCGGATTTAAGTCTGGTGACTGCGATGGCCACTCCAAAATGTTCCAGCCTTTCCTCTGCAACCATGCTCTAGTGGACTTGGAGGTATGCTTGGGATCATTGTCCTGTTGAAAGGTCCAACGTCTCCCAAGCCTCAGGTGTGTGACGGACTGCATCACGTTTCCATCCAATATCTCCTGGTACTGAAGAGAATTCATGGTACCTTGCACACGCTGAAGCTTCCCTGTACCTGCAGAAGCAAAACAGCCCCAAAGCATGATTGACCCTCCACCATGCTTCACAGTAGGCAAGGTGTTCTTTTCATCATAGGCCTTGTTCTTCCTCCTCCAAACATAGCGTTGATCCATGGGCCCAAACAGTTCTAATTTTGTTTCATCAGTCCACAGAACACTATCCCACAACTTTTGTGGTTTGTCCACATGGCTTTTGGCATACTGCAGTCGACTCTTCTTATTCTTTGGAGACAGCAAGGGGGTACGCCTGGGAGTTCTGGCACGGAGGCCTTCATTACGCAGTGTGCGTCTTATTGTCTGGGCTGAAACTTCTGTACCCACATCTGACAAATCTTTTCTCAGTTCCTCAGCAGTCACACGGAGACTTCTCTCCACTCTACGCTTCAGGTAGCGCACAGCAGTCGAAGTCAGCATCTTCTTTCTGCCACGACCAGGTAGCGTTTCAACAGTGCCCTTTGCCTTGAATTTGCGAATGATGCTTCCTAAGGTGTCTCTTGGTATGTTTAACATCTTTGCAATCTTCTTATAGCCATTGCCCTTCCTGTGAAGAGAAATCACCTCTTCTCTTGTCTTCCTGGACCATTCTCTTGCCTTCACCATGTTTGTAACCACACCAGTAAATGTCTAGAAGGAGCTGAGTATCACAGTCATTTTAAAGCTGCCTAATTGGTGCTTATTATGCTTGATTGCTGCTCGGTGACATCCACAGGTGTTTTCAATACCTGATGGAAAGCACCTGTATGAACCTCTGTTCTTCAGAGTGGTAGTCTTTAAGGGGTTGAATAATTGTGGCAATGAAGAAACCACATAAGAACCATTTACTACTGTATTACATAAACAATTGATGTCATTTTAGTTGCATTTGGGTAGTTACAACGTCCTTGTAGGATTTGATTCTGAATACAATTCCAAATGTACACTATAGTCCCTAAACCCCTTTACAGCATTGGGGGTTGAATAATTTTGGACACAACTGTATATTTTGTATAAATACACAAATGACCAGTAATGCACCTGTCCTTGAATGCAGTAAATCTACGATCACTGCCAGGGTTGCCATTTTTATAATTTTTATTTAAAAAAAAAGAAGAAAAAAAAGCGGCATACAGAAAAACAAAGAAAGTTCAACTGAACCTTGATAAACAATATTTCAAAAATCTAAAGATACAATTATTCCATAGAGATGCCAATTTGAATGTGACTCAGCGCCTGTAATGTGATCTCAGGTTCTGCGCTGAATTATGAGAGTTGTCAGGAGCCATATGGCCAACTCATACACTCTCACGGCTTCAACTACCACCTCTATGCCGACGACACACAAATCTATCTCTCAACCCCCCACCTCACCCCCTCGGTCTCCGCCCGAATCACACACCTACGGAGCGACATATCAGACTGGATGTCACTCCACTTCCTTAAACTGAACCTCTCCAAAACCGAGTTTCTTGTCTTCCCCCCAGCCTGGACACCACCCCCCCCCCCCCACTGACTTCTCCGTCACATCCAACAACGCCACCATCAAACCCGCCCCACAAGCCAGAGTACTTGGTGTCATTCTGGACTCCAACCTATCCTTCCAGCCCCAACTCCAATCTTTAACAAACTCATCCAGACTCCACCTCCGCAACATCGCCAAAATCCGCACGTTCCTAACCCCAGAAACCACTAAACAGCTCATCCACTCCCTCATCATATCACGACTCGACTACTGCAACTCCCTCCTCACTGGCCTGCCTCGCCGCTGGCTATCCCCGCTTCAGTCCATCCTGAATACGGCTGCCAGACTCATTCACCTTTCCAACCGCTCCATCTCCGCCACCCCCCTCTGCCAATCCCTCCACTGGCTTCCGATTGCGCAACGGATCAAATTCAAAATCCTAACGCTGACGTACAAAGCTGTCCACCATACTGCCCCGAACTACATCACCGACCTAATATCCAAGTACCGCCCAACACGCACTCTCCACTCCTCACAAGACCTTCTTCTCTCTAGTTCCCTGGTCTCCTCCTCCCATGCCTGCCTCCAGGACTTCTCCAGGGTGTCACCCATCCTCTGGAACTCCCTGCTCCAACCCATCAGATTATCACCTACTCTCCTCTCCTTTAGGCGCACCCTGAAAACCCATCTCTTCAGGGAAGCCTACCCCACCCCCTGCTAACTTGCCGACCTCCTCCACTCTTCCTACCACTCCATCCCCCACAGCTATCTTCTCCTGTGCCACCATCCCCTCCCTCCTAGATTGTAAGCTCGAAAGAGCAGGGCCCTCAATCCCCTCATGTTTTGCATTGTATTGTTATTGTTCTGTCACATGTTCTGTCCCCCTCTGTAATGTACAGCGCTGAGCCAACTATTGGCGCTTTATAAATACTGTATAATAATAATAATAATATGCAGGTTCCCATTGACATGAATGTAAAGAAGAACATTTCTTGCTGCACACTGAAAAGGAAAGGCCATTCTTAATATGACCAGAAAAATAAACTTGTTAAAGGTAGTGAACTCTTGGAAGTTTACATTTTCAACTGAAATTTCCTATTTTTTATCATAATGACAGGGCTTGTTCCTATTGTTGTCCTTACATACACATTTAAGAACGACTACAAAGATTTAGAAGAAAAGTTTAGACGTGCGGGAGCAGGAATAGTGCTGGCCATTGAGAATTACACCGCCACGGACCACATGAAGACTCCAGGGCGGTGCAATGATATACAGAAAGTGATCGTGGAAGCTTTAAAAGATGTTGGATTCCGCCTGACACAGCCAAGGGATCCAAAGAAAGAACGTATACAGCGCAAGAAGGTCCTTCTGAAATGTGCACATGAATTCATACTTACCGAGACAAAAGCAAAACCTAAAAAAGAGGAGTATGAGAGGCTGAAAGCTCTGGCAGATAAAAGATGGTTTAAAAGGTTTCCGTATGATAACTAACACACACTTTTATGGTTCTCGTGTGTGAAGACCACTGCAGAAAAAAAAATAGGTGATCAAAATTAGCAAATCAGATCAAATTGGACCTTCCCCAATGCTGACATAAAGCTTTGCTAACTGTCTTCTAGAAACAGCTAAATACATAATAAAAGTTACTACTAGTTCCCACCAGTGCTTCTTATGTAGAGCTACCCCCGCAGGGGCTGCTTGTATCTTGCCCAGCCTTTCCCCTAGATCTTCTCCCACAGCCAAGCACACCACATTTCTTATACCAGGTGCACACAACGTTCACTTATTACTCCAATCATCAGTCTGGGGGTTCTAGCTTCTCTGTTGTCTTTATTTCATTTATGGAACTGGGAAAGGGAAGGGATATAATAGGATACTCCGAATCTAACTATGACAATTGAGGACAGCTTATCTGTGGGCTTTCCTTAGTGACTCCATGTAGCCAACTGTACAAACATGGAGCAAAGTCCCTCAGTAGATATGCAGAACTTAGTGGAGAGTTGCTCTCCTGGACAGCCAGTGTCCCCTCTACCTTACACCCAGTTGCTGACTATATAGGTCTCGAGGGGGTTAAATAGCACAAGTCCCAGCATTCCTGTAAAACAGTCTGTACTCATAAGGCCCTTTCTGCAGGTTACCTTCCTCTGTGATACCTGACAGGATCTGTAGACATCCCGCCTCAGTCATCTCTCAGAAGCACCCTGGGTTTCAGCATTCTGGCCCTCGAATTGCTCACCCGAGGCCTCCTGGCAGCAGGAGCCAGGGGAGACAGCCACCTCCCACCATTCCCAACCACCTGGAACTCCATTCTCAGAAAAGAGGAAGAAGAACACAGATCCCATGTGTTCACTGAGTATAAATACTAGTACCCAGCATGCTCAGGGGCACGGCTCTCTGTAATTGGCTGGAACTGCACCCATATTCATGCTCCTGATCTGTATGGATCACTCCTGTCCACCCAGAATCTTCCAATTTCTCCTGGAAACAGAGGAGCCAATCACAGCAGCAGCACTGTGTGATACACAGGATATCCCACGTAACAATTGTAGCTTCATGTTAAGCAGAAAAACTGCTATGTTTTGCCTATCAGTCTTCTGTTAATTGCTTCCCTGCTGCCCTAAAGTAGATATACTGCTACAGGGTGGCAGGGGTGCGGAAAATCACGTATACATACGTAATTTTTCATTTCCGTGTAAGGGGTGTGCGCGAGGCGCGCTGGTGCCCTACCTGCTCCACCATTCGAGGTCGCGGCTGTCATTCACCAGGTCCCGGACGGTATTTACTTGATGGCGCCTGGTGATTTCCGGTGATCACCGGTGGAGAGGAGGGTTGTTTTGTTTACTAACAGTTCTCCTCCCTGTCAGCTCAGGCACACTGCACAGCACAGCCATCTAGAGCAGTGTGATTACAGTGAAGCACACAGACCCCGCCCCCTAGTAAAACACGCCCTACACACAGTTAACTCTTTGATCGCCCCAGATGTTAACCCCTTGCTGCCCAGTGCCATTACTACAGTGTCAATGCTTTTTTTAGTAGTGATCAGTGTATTGGTGTCACTGGGGATGTCAGTGACACCAAGTCAGTTCCCCTCAGTGTCAGAATGTCCCGCTATAAGTCGCTGATCGCCGCCATTACTAGTAAAAAAAAAAAAAAATCCCAGTATCTTTACCATTTGAAAACGCTATAACATTCACATAAACCAATTAATTTACACGTATTGGGATCTTTTTTAGCAAAGACACAGAGAAGAATACATTTTGGTGTAAATTTATGACAATTTGATTTTTGTTAAATTTTTACTGGACATGTTTAATAGCAAAAAGTTAATAAAATTTTTTTTTCTCAAAATTGTTGTTTTTGTTTTATAGTTCCAAAAATTCCCACACAGGTGATCAAATACCACTGAAATAAAGCTCTATTTGTAGGGAAAAAAGGACGTAAATTTCATTTGGGTGCAGTGTTGTATGACTGCGCAATTGTCAGTTAACGTATTGCAGCGCCGAAACTCAAAAAATGGCCTGGTCAGGAGGAAGGGGGGGGGGGGGTGAGATCCTCTGGAGGGGGAGGGGTTAAGCAGGAGACCACGCTATACTAAACTAGACTATATAAATCCTAGAAACCTACCTAAGGGGGCGCTACACTTCCATAGAAAAAAGCCTAGATATTCCATCATATGACCACATATATTTCACAAACACATCCCCATCCTCCTCTGAATAATTGCTACAGAAAAAAAAAACAGCTAATCTAAATATCCCTTTTACTCACCTAAATCCATGGTCATGTGATGTACTGAGCACTGAGTCTGTTGTCATCAAGATTGAAAAATAGTGGGAGGGTCCTCATTCAGGTGGTCTCTCACTGGGTGATGATGATGCTTCCAATTCGCTGTCCAGCAAGGGGGGCTCAAGAGACTGTGAGCCGGACTGCGGCCGGCGTGGATGGAAATGCTGGATTGTTGGCGAAGCCCAGCGGTGGGTGGGAGACTCAAGCAAGTGAACTAATTTGAAAGCCTTAAAAAAAAAAAAATTTAATGGGGGGAGGGTACTGAGGTGGATTGGGTAACGGTCAGAGGGAAGGACTTTAAGGGTGTTCCAGTTGAAGTAGTCTTCAGTAATGCTGCCATAACGCTTCCATTTCTTCCCTGAAAATATGGGAGCCTTTCCTCATCTCCTCTAAACATACAGTACATGGTGCTACTACAATATCTTACTGTCTGATCTTGTTAGGTTGATCCACCATTTTATCAGCCATGAGCCAAACTCACTTCCTGTGATATGTGAAAGGTTGTAGAATCTCTGTAATTATAAATAACTGTTCATTAAATGACCTCTCATCCTGACCGCTGCCTACAGCTATTTCCTTTTGTTCAAAACGTATAATATAAAGCGTTGGATCCCATAATATAGGGCGGGTACCAAATATCCAGGTATGCTGTCTGCTGTTAGGGGTATAGACAGGGGCGGACTGACCATTTGGAAACTCTGGCACTGCCCGAGGGCCCGGGGTCAGTAGGGGGCCCCATGAGATGCCCCTGGGACCATTTTCATAAACTTTTTTGAGTTTGGGCAAGGACACAGGGGCCCCATGATCCCCTATTGCCCGGGGGCCCCATGAGTTGTCAGTCCGTACCTGGGTATAGATGAAATGAGTCATTACTTTTATGGGAAGTACACATTTTCCTTTGTCTACCCAAATCTGTGCGTACAATTACAAATAATAATCCGTCACCGTGCACATAATTCTGTGAACATGGGAGCTAAAGAAAAAGGCATATTGACACACAGTAAGCTGACTACCAAAATCCACCATGAAAATATTAATAATAATAGTAACAACATTAACAACAAAATAATAAATTATTATTATTATTCAAAATATAATTTACCACAATATTTGTAACAGCAATATTAATAATATTAACTACAAAAGGAAAAAATATTATTATTATTATTCACAATGTATTCAACAGCAATATTTTACAAAGAAAATTAATATTAGTAAAAATAATATCAACAACAAAAACAACAAAAATAATAATATTAATAATACTAGTAATAATCATTATTATTGTTATTCAACAATTTTTTCCCAAAAATTCTCTATTATCCGCTTACAGACCTCCTGCCCGCATTACATACCTGTACGTCACTCCCATCATCTGAGTTCAGGGCACCCCTCCCCGATCGAACAGGATTTTTTTCAGCAAGTTTCAGCCAATTATTCATGGCTGAGACCTGCTGATCAGCTATGTCCAATCACAGCCCAGAGCACTGTGTTGACAAACAACACAAACCTCTGTACAAAGGGAGTGATCTGTGTGTTTCTTCTCCCTGCAAAGGGAAAAGAAGCAAACAGATTTCTAGTAAAAAGCAGCACACGTTACACACATGCAGGGGCGGACTGACCATTTGGAAACTCGGGCACTGCTCGAGGGCCTGGGGGTCAGTAGGGGGCCCCATGAGATGCCCCTGATACCTTATTCATAGGCTTTTTTGAGTTTGGGCAAGGACACAGGGGCCCCATGATCCCCTATAGCCCGGGGGCCCCATGAGTTGTCAGTCCGCCCCTGCACACATGAACACGTGTTAGGCACACACTTAACCTCTTGATCACACTAAGATGTTAAGCCCCTCCCAGCCAGTGTGATTAGTACAGTGACAGTATGCAGTATTATCACGGGTAATGTGATGTCAGTGTCAGTTAGTCTCTCTCTCACCCAGTGTCAATTAGTGTTGCTGCACTATCACTGGGGGATTGATTTACTAAAGGCAAATAGGTTGTGCACTGAAAGTGCAGTTGCTCTAGAACCGAGGAACATTCAAGGAAAATAAAAATAAAAACAGCATTTTTTTCTTGCACATGATTGGATGAAAGAAATCAGCAGAGCTTCACCTCATTTCAGAGCTTCCCCTCGGATCTAAAGCAATTTCACTTGCAGTGCGCGGTATATTTGCATTTAGTAAATCAACCCCTGTGAGTTGCTGATCACCGCCATTACTAATATCCTAACAGATCCAGTATATCATAGATTGTAGACGCTATAACTTTCACACAAACCAATTAATATTCACTTACAGATCTTTTATTTACAAAATACATTTTGCCCTACTTTTATGAAGAAACTTTTTTTTATATGTTTTACAGCAGAAAGTAAAAAATATTGTCCTTTTTTTCAAAATTTTTAATGATAAAAAAAAAAAAAAAAAAAAGCAGTGATGATCAAATACCACCAAACGAGAGCTCACATTTATATGAAAACATGATGGAAATTTCAAATGCATACAATGTTGCATGACTGTGCAATTATCGGTTAGTAGTAGCAAGTAGTGCAGTGCTGAATAGCATAAAAATGGCCTGGTCAAGAAGGGGGGTAAAACCTTCTGGAACTCTAGTGGTTATGCTAGTAAAATATATGTCTGAGACCATCTTAACCCTCCAAAATCAAAACATTTAAAAAATAAACACAACTGCACTCAGGGTTACCCAGGATTAAAGTAAAATAGATATAAATGAGCAAAATGACAAAAATAAACATATTGAAAGGTCCTCTTATTCTTTATACATTAACTTTCAATAATGATGACAAGATAAAGAGCGAAGGATCACAGATACAGATGTTTCATATGGAGACCTAAAATGTATTCTTTCCACACAAATTGTTTTATCATTTTGCAATGACATACCGTATATACTCGAGTATAAGCCGACCCGAATATAAGCCGAGGTACCTAATTTTACCGCAAAAAAATGGGAAAAACTATTGACTCGAGTATAAACCGAGGGTGTGAAATGAGGCACCTACTAGTCAATGTAAAAAATAAAATAACATAAAAAAGTGCCCCATCATTGGTATCAGTGGGAGGAATAGTGCCCCATCATTGGTGTCAGTGGGGGGAATAGTGCCCCATCATTGGTGTCAGTGGGAGGAATAGTGCCCCATCATTGGTGTCAGTGGGAGGAATAATGCCCCATCATTGGTATCAGTGGGGGGAATAGTGCCCCATCATTGGTGTCAGTGGGAGGAATAATGCCCCATCATTGGTATCAGTGGGAGGAATAGTGCCCCATCATTGGTGTCAGTAGGGGGAATAGTGCCCCATCATTGGTGTCAGTAGGAGGAATAGTGCCCCATCATTGGTATCAGTGGGAGGAATAGTGCCCCATCATTGGTGTCAGTGGGAGGAATAGTGCCCCATCATTGGTGTCAGTGGGAGGAATAGTACCCCATCATTGGTGTCGGTGGGAGAAATAGTGCCCCATCATTGGTGTCAGTGGGAGGAATAGTGCCCCATCATTGGTATCAGTGGGAGGAATAGTGCCCCATCATTGGTGTCAGTGGGAGGAATAGTGCCCCATCATTGGTATCAGTGGGAGGAATAGTGCCCCATCATTGGTGTCAGTGGGAGGAATAGTGCCCCATCATTGGTATCAATGGGAGGAATAGTGCCCCATCATAGGTGTCAGTGGGAGGAATAGTGCCCCATCATTGATGTCAGTGAGAGGAATAGTGCCCCATCATTGGTGTCAGTGGGAGGAATAGTGCCCCATCATTGGTATTAGTGGGAGGAATAGTGCCCCATCATAGGTGTCAGTGGGAGGAATAGTGCCCCACCATTGGTGTCAGTGGGAGGAATAATGCCCCATCATTAGTATCAGTGACACCAATGATGCGGCACTATTCCTCCCACTGACACCAATGACACTTGCTGACCCCTGTTGCAGTATGGTGCTGCTGCAGCCAGCATATGTGGTTGCAGCAGCACCTCTGCACTGCACACTTACCGGCTTTTCCCTCACTCGATTTTCGCGGGTTCGCTCGGCTCCGCCTCCTCGCCCGTGATTGGCCGCCTGTGTACCTTTCCTGAGCTACAGTTCTGGCGGCCAATCACCGGTGAGGAGGCGGAGCCGAGCGGCAGGAGTCAGGGAGTGGCCGGAGTGACGGACGGAGCAGCGCTTCCTGGATGGATCATCGTGGGAGCCAGGTAAGACTGCAGCCCTCTGCCCACCCCTGTACGCGCCCCCCTTGACGGAGCCTCGCGCCCCCCCTGCAGACGTTGACTCGAGTATAAGCCGAGGGGGCCGTTTTTCAGCACAAAAAATGTGCTGAAAAACTCGGCTTATACTCGAGTATATACGGTATTTGTTCTCTTAGATTAGTTGGAGTTCTAGTCCTGGAGTTCTGGGTGCAAACCAAGGACTTTGTTCTATCAGACTTGCTGTCCAGCAAACTCCTAGCCAGTTTAAACATCTAACTATTTCTCTTGTCACAGGAAATGAAAGTACACTCCAGAATGGAGAATGATTTTTTTTTTACAAAGAACTCTCCATTTTTTACTATTATTATTTTTTTTTTAATCATAGGTTTTGATTTTTACCTTACTGTGTGCCAATAAACCACTTATTTTCTCTTTCCACGTTCACAGAATTAGTCAATACACTATTGTACATTGCATGGAAATTTGGACCACATCTTTTGGAGTCCCAGAGACATTGCAAGCCATTGGTGTGAGATGTAACATTTATAAATACCTGAATGATTGAAGTTAGTATAACGTCACCTCACTCACTAAGCTAAGTAAAAAATCCTCTCAAAGTGAACATTGGGGGTGATTTACTAAAACTGGAGAGTGCGAGATCTGGTGCAGCTCTGCATAGAAACCAATCAGCTTCCAGGATTTAATGTCAAAGCTTAAGGCGGAGCTCCAGTCAAACTAAAAATTGTAAAAAACAGCCACTCATCTGTCCCTCGATCCAGCAATGTCCTCACCAGAGCAGTCCTTACTGGCTGTCCTCGCTTCCCGGTGCCGGCATCCCAAGTGTGAGTGTTTTTACATTCAGGAACAAGCAACATAAAGTACATAAAATGTTTTATTAACCAACTATATACAGTACAGTAAGTTACAGGTGGAAACTAGAGCATACTCCCAATAGTAGTGGGCACAGAGTAATGGCCACACACAGTGCCTACAATGCACAAGTTCTTCCAGCCCGAGGGAGAACAGACATAGTCGGGATTGTTATAAGAAACCGTATCTCACCAGTTACATGAGTTCCGGCTGCTTCTGGCCATGCAGTGATGTGGGATTGCTGACAGGTTCACCGGACAGTAGATGGCAGCATGTGGGGAGCAGCAAGATGGTCGCCTAGCAGTTTCCGGGACCAACATGCAGCTCAAGCAACTGTAAGTGATGTCACGCTGCCTCCGTTCGTAAGTATGAGTTGTACATAAGTCGAATGTTTGTAACTCGGGGACTACCTGTACTCAGAGTCAATGTCATTTAGCCCTCTGGGTTAGAGCATACTAAGTGTGTCTGATACAACACATACATCCTTCTGAGTCGGGAACAATGGTAAAATATAGCAGCCAGACAGACAGGAGCTGGATGACTGGGGCAGGTTTTGAAAAATAAGAAAGGAAGCCTCCTGTGCTGAAAATGGATCACCCTACCCTAAGCAGCTACCACCTGATCTTCAACCACATAGTAAATAATGTTATACAAAAATGGTGTAGCAATAAAAGTGCTGATATAAACATATAATAACAAAAACGTGCGTGAGCTTAAACCATAACAATCACAGACTGAACTCCTGACCCCCCCACATGTAAAATCCCCAATATGGGGGACCAATTGATAGTGAAATAAGTGATTCCTCGCAGGGGAACACAATTAATAACACATGTGAAAAAAGTGTCCCAATTCAATACATCATGCTGTATAGCAGTCCATATGTTCAATTCCAGAAGTGCAAGTGCATGTGAATGTAACCACAGACAATAAGTGCCACACACTGTGATCTGATATCCGTAAGTGGCCAAAATGCCTCCTCACCTCCTTACTATGACCACAAGGGCCTGCTCGCTTAGTGGAACTATTGTTTCTGGTTTCATTTTGCTAGTGGGGTATCTTTTGTTGCTGGATGGATCTTATGTGGCTGGTGGGGTCAATTGCTGTTGGGAGGGATCTGTTGTTGAGGGAGGAAGCTATTGTTGATGGCTGCTGGAGGGTCTATTGTTGCTGGCTGCTAGGAGATCCATTGTCTCTGGCTGGGGTCTATTGTTACTGGGGTGGATCTTTTATTACTGGGGGAATATTTTGTTGTGGGGGTCTATTGTTGCTGGGGAGTCTATTGCTGCTGGCTGCAAGGCATCTATTTTACTGCTTTTCTTCTTATCATTGACAAATTCCATACAGATACTTAGGACCACAAAATAATACTTGCTTCTGTATTCTCTAAACGGAGCTGTAGTGTGAGGTGGATAGGGGACAGAACCAAGGGACGGTACTTGGAGGTGGGTGGGGGACAGAACCAAGGGACGGTGCTTGGAGGTGGATAGGGGATGGAACCAAGGGACGGTGCTTGGAAGTGGGTGGGGGGGGGGGTGAAAACAAGAAGTGACTCAGAAGTAGGGGGTACCTGCACCCATTCTTTGAAAAGAAAACCCTTTAAACACAATGGTCTTTAAAGGGACTGAATACCGAAACTGAACTTTTTGCATTAGAATAAATACGGAAGTTTACAGTAACTTTATATACATTTTTATAAATTGTCAAAATCATGAAAAATGCGCTATAAAAAGCACAAATTCTCTCCCAGTTCTAACCTATTAGCTAACAGCCAAAAGGAATACACACCCTGGTATTCACAAAGCGAACACAAAAATATCAGCAATAGTTAGTGAAACCTCTCATATATTAAAGTTATTACATCCAATTCCCTTCACATACAATGTAGTGTAATACTTAAATGAATATAACATATATTATATGATGACATTCAAAGATCTCAATAGTGAAGTCTGTGATCAATAAATTATCCTTTATATTCACCAAAGTCTTCAACTCCCAGAAAATATTCCACCAGTGTGCTCTGTGGGCTTTGGGAAAAAAATAAAGGCTCCCCAGAATGTACTGACCCCCTATAATTGCATTAAGTGGGTCAAACAATGCTTTTTCACCATAGGGTTTGATTAAACAGATACTCAGGTCATCCACTTCACAGGGTTTGATTAAACAGATACTCATGTCGGCCTCTTCTCCTAGATTTATCTGGGTACTCTTTAGGTAGGATTCCCCACATCGCTACTCTTAATTCAACAAATCCATTCTCTTGGCAGATGTAGAAAAATCGGTTTATTATACAAGTTTCATGAGACTTCCCCACAGGTAAGTGTACATGGTCCAGGATGTCCCACCAGGATTTTTCCATGCATATAAAAAGACTAGTCAGGTGCAGAATGAAAAAAATTGTTTTGTTTCATTTCATTTTGAATCTTATTTAAATAATTTAGATTTTTTTTTTTAATTTGTTTAATTAGTTTTTGGGATTTGATTTGGTTGATTAAGGTCCCATTGACATTGTTTGCGTTGGGAAGCTCTGGGCATCCTACCCCAGTGCAGTCCCAATGCAAAGTTAAAAAAACCTTTTGTGTGCAGATCCTTACCTGAGCCCCCTCTGATCCAGCAATGTTCATGATAGCCTTGGCTGTATTGAGACTCTCCCTCCTCATTGGCTGAGACAGCAGCGGGAGCCCATTGGCTTCCACTGATGCCAATCACAGCCAGTGAATCAATGAGGGAGAGCAAGAGGGTGGGGCTGAGCCACAGCTCTATGAGTCTTACGGACCCATAGAGCAGCAGCTTGGGAGCGAGCGTGCACTGGTGTCCCCAGCAAGCAGCTTTCTGGAGCACCAGAAGGGACCTGAAAAGAAAAGGATCGGGGCAGCTGTGTGCAAAATCACAGCACAGGGCAGGTCAGCATGACATGTTTTTTATTTTATATTAAAAAGAAATTTAAGTTTTAGTATCACTTTAAAAAATGTCCAACCCTTGAATAACAACCCCACACCATAACCCCCCCTGCACCAAACTTTACACTTGGCACAATGATCTCCATGTATAATACATAAGGGGGGATATGATCTCCATGTATAATACATAAGGGGGGTATATGATCTCCATGTATAATACATAAGGGGGGATATGATCTCCATGTATAATACATAAGGGGGGATATGATCTCCATGTATAATACATAAGGGGGGGGTATGATCTCCATGTATAATACATAAGGGGGGATATGATCTCCATGTATAATACATAAGGGGGGGATATGATCTTCATGTATAATACATAAGGGGGGGATATGATCTCCATGTATAATACATAAGGGGGGATATGATCTCCATGTATAATACATAAGGGGGATATGATCTCCATGTATAATACATAACGGGGGATATGATCTCCATGTATAATATATAAGAGGGGATATGATCACCATGTATAATACATAAGGGGGGATATGATCTCCATGTATAATACATAAGGGGGGATATGATCTCCATGTATAATACATAAGGGGGATATGATCTCCATGTATAATACATAAGGGGGGGATATGATCTCCATGTATAATACATAAGGGGGATATGATCTCCATGTATAATACATAAGGGGGGGTATGATCTCCATATATAATACATAAGGGGGGATATGATCTCCATGTATAATACATAAGGGGGGATATGATCTCCATGTATAATACATAAGGGGGGATATGATCTCCATGTATAAAACATAAGGGGGATATGATCTCCATGTATAATACATAAGGGGGATATGATCTCCATGTATAATACATAAGGGGATATGATCTCCATGTATAATACATAAGGGGGGGGTATGATCTCCATGTATAATACATAAGGGGGGATATGATCTCCATGTATAATACATAAGGGGGGGATATGATCTCCATGTATAATACATAAGGGGGGATATGATCTCCATGTATAATACATAAGGGGGGATATTATCTCCATGTATGATACATAAGGGGGGATATGATCTCCATGTATAATACATAAGGGGGATATGATCTCCATGTATAATACATCAGTGGTTCATATAGTGAACTCGGTGTAGTTATTCCCCCTGAGGTCATCACAGAGGACAAGGGGGCGCTCTTTACGTCTGGAGGAAAAGAAATGTAATCTCCAAACACGGAAAGGTTTCTTCACAGTAAGAGCTGTGAGAATGTGGAATAGACTCCCTCCAGAGTTGGTTGTGGCCAGCTCAGTGGATTGCTGTAGGAAAGTCCTGGATTCTTTCTTGGATACACAGAATATAACTGGATGTAACATTTATAGGTAAAGTTGATCCAGGGAATATCCGATTGCCTCTCAGGGGATCAGGATAGAAAGTTTTTCCCCTGCAGGAGCAAATTGGATCATACTTTGCTGGGTTTTTTTGTCTTCCTCTGGATCAACTGTGGGTATAGGACTTTTTTTTTTTGTAATGGTTGAACTGGATTAGCTTTTGTCTTTTTTTCAGCCAGACTAACTATGTAACTACTCCCCTTGATTTTATGGAGGTGTTTTTCTAGGAAGATTTGTACAATTTGATTGTGGGCCAAAGCAATTTACATGCACAACAATATGTCGCTACAAACCCAAATTCAGCTCTTGCCGGACAATTTGGATAGAAACCTATTATGGTTTCTGAATTTAAAATTTTTTTTGCTTAACCCTCAACCTGCCTATTACAAAAAAGAATGAGTTGCGGTCCTATTGGTCCACAGACCTGATTCATCATATACCTGTGTGCTCTGCTACCATGGCCAGGCATAGATATGAGACGATAATGAGCTTCATGCATTTCTGTGATTTCACTACTAAAATACCACATGACTTCATAATAAAATCTGGATTTTAGCAACTAAGCGATGTCTTACCATATACTCAGATGCGCTAAGATGCCACTCACTAAATTGTTCATGTTTGAAGTTCGCAGTCAAACATTCTGTAGGTTCAGATGTTCAACTGTGAACCGAACAGGGGGGTGTTTGGCTCATCACTACTGAAATGGACTGGATCATGTGATGTCCCATCGCTTGATGGAAATGAAAATGATCGACCTACAGAGGACTGAATTCAAAGACACCCCGAAAATCAAAGTGAAAAAATAATGCAGCAGGCGAGTCCATTTTGCTGAAATGTCATTGCAGCAACTCAGAATGGTCCTCAGCAGTTTGTATGGCCCCTATGTGCTTGTATGCATGCCTGACAACTTTCAGGCATGCTCCTAATGAGACCATAGATGGTGTCCTGTGGTATTTCCTCCCAGATCTGGACCATGGCATCACTGAGCTCCTAGACAGTCTGAGGTGCAACCTGGCAGAGTTGGACGGACCAAAACATGACATCCCAGAGGTGTTCTATTGGATTTAGGTCAGACAAGCGTGGGGGCCATTCAATGGTATCAATACCTTCATCCTCCAGGAACTGCCTCCATACTCTCCCCACAAGAGCCCGGGCATTGTTGTGCACCAGGATAACCCAGGACCCACTGCACCAGCATAGGGTCTGACAATGGATCCAAGGATTTCATCCCGACACCTAATGGCAGACAGGGTGCCATTGTCTAGCCTGTAGAAGTCTGTGCGACCTTTCATGGATATGCCTCCCCAGCCCATCACTGACCCACCACCAAAACAGTCATGTTGAACCATGTTACAGGCAGTAGAATGTTCTCCACGGCTTCTCTAGAGCCGTTCACGTCTGTCACATGTGCTCAGGGTGAACCTGCTCTCATCTGTGAAAAGCACAGGGGGCCCGTGGTGGACCTGCCAATTCTGGGGTTCAATGGCAAATGTCAGTCGTGCTCTATAGTGCCGGGCAGTGAGCACAGGATCCACTGGAGCACAGGTATCAAACTGGCAGCCCTCCAGCTGTTGCCAAACTACAAGTCTCATGAGGCATTGAAAGATTGACAGTTACAAGCATGACTCCCAAAGGCAGAAGAATGATGGGACTGGAGGGCCACCAGTTTTATACCCCTGCACTAGAGACTGTGAAGATGTGGCAGTTTAGTTATCTGACGCTGTGCTCTTTCTGCCTAAGTATGGATGTGGGACATTATTATAATTTGCATATTTACATTTACCTTGTAGGGTTTTTTATATTAATATACTCATTTAGGATAGGCAGTAAGAATTGCCAAAAAAAAGGATTACATGTGCAAAAATAGTACGTGGGCCTTCAGCAATATTGTCAATCATTATATGACTACAGGAAAATGGCGCCCAGCTAGCATATACAAGTACAGTGGAGTATGTGATGATCCAATCATTCCCCTTGAAAAAGTCACGTGCCCTGTGATGAAAAGTGTTGGGGCGGGGCTTGGATTACATCACCACGTCCATACGGAAATCAGTCTGAATAGCACACAGAGGCAATTATGAACATTGCTATATCTATCCATTGGATGTATACCTCAGTGTGGGCTGGCACCCTATACATGTGAGTGCAATATGTTTGTTGGTTTTATTAATAAAGTATAATAAGGATAAGACACTATCTACAACATTCTTTCATGTCATGGGGTGGAGCTGAGAGGAGGAGGAGATATGTATGAAACATTGGAGCATTAACTGGAGAGGAGGAATCGATTTCGGTCCTGTTGGCAGGACCAAAAAGCAGTGTTGACCGAACACTTGGTGGGAGGTCATATTTTTAAGATGAGAGCTCAGCTGGTGATGGTTTGGCACTGGAATTCCTGTTGAATATTTCTACCCGGAGGTGAAGTTTTCTTTTGAAGCATTTTTCTAGTTCACAATTGGATCTATATTTGGACTCTGTTTTGAGATTGGGACATTTGTAATTGGCACTAAACACATAAACACATATACATGCGTTAATTTATATGCATAGCAATATATTATGGTATTATATTAGTTATAGTATGTGGAACATTTCATGATGTTTAGGATCACATTTGTTATGGTGAGACTAGCACAGCACTATTTTTGATATATTGACGTCGGGCCCTCAGGTCCCCCTCATGAAGTCTGTTTCTGATTGTTTGGTCAGAGACATTCACACCAGTGGCCTGCTGGAGGTCATTTTGTAGGGCTCTGGCAGTGTTCATCCTGCTCCTCCTTGCACAAAGGAGCAGATACCGGTCCTGCTGATGGGTTAAGGACCTTCTATGGCCTTGTCCAGTTCTAGAGGAACTGTCTGTCTCCTGAAATCTCCTCCATGCTCTTGAGACTGTTCTGGAAGACACAGCAAACCTTCTGGCAATGGCACGTATTGATGTGCCATCCTGGAGGAGTTGGACTGCCTGTGCAACCTCTGTAGGGTCCAGGTATCGCCTCATGCTACGAGTAGGGACACTGACCCTAGCCAAATGCAAAACTAGGGAAAAACAGTCAGAAAAGATGAGTAAGGACAAAATATGTCAGTGGCATTCACCTGAAAACCATTCCTGTTTTGGGGGTCATCCCATTGTTGCCCATCTAGTGCACCTGTTTTTTCATTAACACCAAAGCAGCTTAAACTGATTAACAACCCCCTCTGCTACTTAACTGACCAGATTCATATCCAGGAGTTTCATTGACTTGATGCTAGACTCTGATTAAAAAGTCTTCTTTTCACTTTTTTGAGCAGTGTATAACGTGTTTGTAATTTACAAAGCAATTGGATGAAGTGTATCCTTCCTAAAATTTCAGGAAGAGATCATCATGGCCCTTTTGTATCCAGAAGGCGCTGTGGCCCAAATCCCCAACATGGGAGGCATTTTCTGTATGTCATCTCTGGTACCCCAACTCGAAGGTCACCTCAAAGAAGATGTCGTGTCTGTAGCAGATATGGAATACGATTCAGCACCCATTTTTTTTGTCCCTCCTGTCCTGGCCAACCTGGTCTCTGCCTCAAGAACTGCTTCTGTTGCTACCACACAGTAGTAGAGTATTAGTATAGGGTACAGCATATGGCACAGTCTAGGGCACATATTCACCATTCTCACACAGGGTCTTGAAAGATGTTAAATAGTCAGGAAACTGTCTGTCACATTTTGAGAGACCCAAAAATCAGAGGCTGTTCTTAAAAGTTTAAAAAAAAAGGGGGGCATATCCTTCTGGCTTCTGGAATGGCTGCATTCTAAGGAGCACTGGTCTCCCGATCTTCACAGCATCTACCCTCAGCAACGGTGGTGCTTGTGAGCATTGTCCTCCAGAGGCTCACTAGGGTGCCCACTGCCAGCTGCGATGCCCAAAAGAGGTAGTCAGGATGCCTAAAAGAGGAAGCACTGCCGCTAAAGCTGACAGATTTCTTCCAGGTGGCAGGAGAATGGGAAACCCAAGATGGCCCCGACCCATCTATGTGCACCTCAGCAGTGGAGGACTCTGCCTCAAACACCAGTGGTTCCTCCACCTCCACCATCACTGCAATTCACTTGCCTGTGACCAGCTCTGGAGAGATCTCGCCCCCAGACAGTCCATCCACCAACAGCCCAGCCAAACTTATGAAAGCTAGAAAAGGACTCCCACAGGATGATAACATTAAGGGAAATGATTCCCAGATTTTTCAACCACAACATCCCCCTCTTGAGCATTTCGCAGCATCTACTCAGTCTGTGTCAGTATCTGATCTCAAAGGAATATTGATTTCATTACGTGATTCTTTACATATAGATATGGTGAATATGGTGGCAAAGATTAATGCTGACGTACAACATTATTCTTCTTCTTATTATTATTATACAGGATTTATATAGCACCAACAGTTTGCGCAGCGCTTTACAAAATGAAGGTAGACATTACAGCTACAATACAATTTGGTACAAGAGGAAACAGAGGGCCCGGCTCGTTAGAGCTTACAATCTAGGAATAACATCTACAAGGCCGAGTGGTGCACATGGAACATGAAATGGAGGATGTATTTATCGCCCATAATAGTCTGGTGGATACATGTAAAGAGCAGCAGGCTGAGTTGAAGGCCATTCAAATTAAATTGGCTGATTGGGAAGATAGATCCAGATGCAGCATCAAGTTTAGAGCGGTGCTTGAGTCCATCTCCACTGCTAAACTCTATATATTTTTGCAACTATTGCACACATTGGTGCCCGACCTACAGAAGTATGAGGTAACCACAGATTACCAAAACCTCATTATCTCCCAGACGCAGTCCCACATGATGTTCTAGCAAGAATATATTATTACCATGTAAATGAAAAAGCAATGCAGGGACCGGAACATGACGATGTGAGGCAGCAGAGCGTGGGAGCTCCGGACACCCGTCATGAGCTCCATGAGGGATAACCCTTACAGCCTACCTGGGTCCTGCCCGTGCTGCTGTTGTGGCTCTGTCTCCCATTGGTGGCTGGTGGCAGCGGAGGGTGCCTGGCAGTGCGTTCCAGTCAGCCGCCTGTGAGCTGTGGAGCCAGCGGGAGGCCTGCGGGGAGCTGGAAGTGGTGTGGAGTGGTGGCTGAAGTCCCAGATGCCAAGGAAGAGCTGAAGGAGATTGAGGAGAATGAAGCAGCAGCACTTAAAGGGAGACCACAACAATAAAGCAAAAGCAAGCCACCAAAAATGACACTAATTGTTAATGTCATAAGCACCTCTCCGACTCACTTGTACAAGTGTGGATACATAAACCCAGGGGACAGCATACTAAACAATATGATAGTGTGACAAGAACACGCCTATCTGAAAAAGAAGGTTTCTAAAAGATCCACGCGGAGTAGTATGAATTCAAATGAATTTAACAATACTTTATTTGATCACATAGATCATGGGGAGGTTAAACATAAGCACAGTGTACATATGAAAAAAATAAAATCATGTTTAAAAACACTTAGCGTCTTCAATTAAGATTGACAAATCCAAAAATGTTATCACCTCTCTATCCACTGTATACGTAAGTTTGATATTTCTATCATTCTTGTTCAGAAATTCCATAAAGCTTTTAAGCTCATCCATACCTCCATCCCATACCATTAGGACATCATCAATGTATCGCAACCAGGTTATTGCATATTGTTTATAGGGAGTGGAGGGATATACTAGCTCCTCTTCCCACATACCTAGATGTAGACATGCGAATGCCGGGGCCCAGGGTGCTCCCATGGAGGTACCACATATTTGCTGATAGAAGAAGCCCAGAAACTGAAAACAGTTATGGGTCAGCATAAACTCAAGCAAATCCAATATAAATTCATTTTGGGCCTCCATTTCAGGAAAATATATCTCCAGAAAATGGGCCACCGCTTTTTGTCCCCAAACGTGTGGGATGGAGGTATAGAGTGATTCCACATCGATGCCCACCAGGAGTGCACCTTCTGGTACTTTTACATTTAGAATCTTTTTAAGTACATCCCCCGTGTCTCTTACATAGGATTTGAGCTCCAGGACCAAATCCTTGATCAAGTCGTCTACAAATTTACCTATTGGTTCCAAAGGGCCACCAATAGCAGATACTATAGGGCGTCCCGGTGGTTGAGAGGGATTTTTATGTATTTTTGGGATTACGTAGAAGGTGGGGATATTATATGTATCAACTGTCAACATATCTCCATATTGCTAGATACATACCATGTATTTTTGTGTTCCAGCTTGTACATTCCAGGAGGTCCCTGATATATACTGTGAACACACCCACTGAATATACGGTTCACACAAATATTAAGCAGGAAACCTACGGAAATCCAGGATAACTATTCCATCATTACACTACTCTGCCTTATATGGTGCTCTGTTGGCTAAGATGACCCTTAATTGAAGACGCTAAGTGTTTTTAAACATGATTTTATATTTTTCATATGTACACTGTGCTTATGTTTAACCTCCCCATGATCTATGTGATCAAATAAAGTATTGTTAAATTCATTTGAATTCATACTACTCCGCGTGGATCTTTTAGAAACCTTCTTTTTCAGATAGGCGTGTTCTTGTCACACTATCATATAACTTAAAGGGAGACCCCTAGGTCACTTCTGGCATGCGGAGATACCCCAGGACCCCTGATCAGTGGGGACCCTCAATAGCATACATCCTACTCCAGGATCCCAGCCTGGAAGGTCAGACCAAAAGGAAGGAGCGACAAGGGTTGGAGTAGTAGTGTACCTGCAGCATGAAAGGTGATAGTGAGTCATCGCAGGTAGCGGTAGAAATCTTTGAAAGAACTATTGCCTGTGCAATAGAGACTGTTGGGACTATTGTGTGGAAAGCGAAGAACTTATTGGAGGGTCCTAGGGGGTCTTGGGGGGGTCAGTGAATCTATTCCTATATATAAACAAGATAAGAAGGGGCGTTTGGGTCTCTAAAAGGAGGGCTATTTTGAAGCTAGTACTTTTTAGAACAGAGGAAACCTAATTGCAAACCCTTGAAATGAAGATTAGACCGATTAAAGGGGGGGCTCAAAAACCCCCCAATCAAATGCAAACACAAGCACAATAAGAAAATACATGCCCATGAAAAACAAAAACCCAGAGACCCAAGCCCGGGAGAATCAGCATGAGGGACTTAAAAAAGCTGAGGGTGATAAATCCAGACTTTCACTCAAGACACTAGAAGAGAACCAGAATAAAGAATACGCAAACTCGGAAAGTGTAATGGAACATGGGAATGTGGAACAGCAAGGACACACATCACAATCACTTACAAAAACTGAAATGGCAGAAATGTTCGTGAAACTAGAGATATCCGTGAAAAAGGAGATCGGGACACTTTGCACTGATCTGGGTCAAATATTAACCCGGAGGAGAAAACTGAGGGATATGCACAACAAATCAATAAATTGGAATTGTAAGATGAAGAGATGAGAGAAGAGAGAAAGATATCATTCATCATAGAAGATCAGGAGAACCAAAATAGAAGAAATAATCTAAGGATCAGAGGTCTACCAGAAGAAACGGGACAGCAAGAAGATCTACAGGAGAAAGTGGAGAGAATCTGTAATCCAATTATGGGAAAACCAGCAGTAGAAAAATTGAAAATTTAAAGAGTGCATAGGGTTAGATGGCCAAAGGGAATATTGGCAAACAAATCCCAGAAACAGTGAATGAATAGTCATGGAGGCAAGTGTGGGAGAAGGAGACAGAGAAGGAGACAGATGAGCTAGTTGAGCTAGTGGGCAGGAGGTCTTAGGAGGTCTTAGGAGGAATGAAGAGAATGCTAAGGTTGGTATTTTGAAATCTGGTTAGTGATGTATCTTGAGGAAGACTTGCGGATGGCTTTGTAAGTTGTTGCTAGTATATTTAATTTAATTTGTTGGGTGAGCGGAAGCCAATGAAGGGATCAGCAGAGAGAGGTAGCAGATATTGAACGGTTAGCAAGGTGGAAGAATACAGAGAGGAACAGCCAGAATCTGTCATTTACCAGCGATTTACATTTGTCTGATTGAGGGCCAGTTCACACTACATGCAGTCCAGTGCGTTTTTTTCTGCATCAAAAATGCATGCACAGTGTTTTCCTTCTATTCCAATCTCCCTGGTTCACACCAGTGCTTTCAGTTCCAGTCAGTTTCTGGTGCAGAAAAAATAAAGTAGAACATGCTGCATTTTTTCTGCACAGAACCGAACTGTAACACAGGAAACTGCATCAAAAAAAGCACAGGAACTGCGTGTGGTGGGAAAGGTAAACAAAAACGTATCTGGAATGCATCTGGAGTGTGTTTCTGTAGTGTGAACTGGCCCTGAGTGTTTGGAGATTGTAGCTGCTACTGATCATACGCATCACAGTCACTCTAAGCTGCACAATTCTATACCATTCTGTTTTTTTGTTGTTGTTTTTTAACCCCTTCACACCTGAGGGTAAAACAAATCTTAAAGCCTAAGCAAAATTTTACAACGTTGACGTGTGATATTAATACCGTACATGTCATCACTACTACTTTGTACATCTGGGAGGATTATACCGCATTTTTTTTCAGGACAAATTGGGCTTTCATTTGGTGGTAAATGCTAATGGATATATCCTGATTTTTTTTTTTTATAACGATTGTTTTTTATTGGTCATTTGAGTGTTTACAAATCTGTAATACATTATTGCGACAATACTGTTAATTGTTGTAAAGGATATAGATAACAGATTATGAGTATATTAAACATCTTACACAACTTTGCTTATAAACAATGTGACTTTGTAGTCATTACTGTCATCAATACATTTCTTTTTTTGATGAGTATGCATTGTTTGTTTGAAATATTCAGTAAATCATTAGTTTAGAGAAGAAAGGAAGGTTGTGAGAAGTGGAGATTAGAGAGAAGTAGAATAAAGAATGAGATTTGAAATTATTACATTTTTGAGATAATAGGGTGATAATAATAGAGTGGAGTAGCTGTATCTCTAGTGGCGTTTTGATTGGTACATCTTGTAGTTTCTTATGTAACGGTACATCGATGATCTTTGAGCCATAAGTCCCAGTGTTTCCAGAATTTATCAGATGAGTTGTGTATTTGAACAAAGGTTTTTTCAAAGGCTGTGTTTTCTGATTTTTTTTTATTATCATAGGATTATCATATCAAAGGAAAACTTGCCCAAAATAGTAAAAAAAAAATATTTTTCTTTTAATTTAGCTGTATGTTTCTTGTTACTACCATAACCTACCACCAAAGAACAATCCAAAATAAATTCTCCAGCTCTTGAAAATTGCAGCGTTACCATATATGTGTATGTTATTTGTTGTTTGTACCTGTAGTACAACCCAGAAACAATAGTGCGCATTTTTTTTTTCCTAAAACACACTGACACTAACTGACACTGATACCAATTTAAAAAAAAATTAAATAAATCTTGACTTTTGACCCTGACCTTGACCCAAACATTAACCCTGGCACTGAACTAGATCAAATCTTGATCTAGGTATTTTTTCTTTAATTTTTAATATTTATTTACAAATAGTTGTTTTTTTTTTTTTTTTCTCTCTCTGCATACAGTGTATCTCTCTCCTCCATTCAGAGAGAAAACAAAAACAAGGTTGGCGGACTTCAAAGTGACTGATCACTGGGATAGCCAGTCAGAGGCTATCACAGCGATTATCTGTTCCAGAATTGGTAGTCCCGGGTCCCGATCATTAGAACGAATCCCGGGGCTCTCAGTGCCACTCCGGTCTTTGTGCTGGAGGCTCGCTGTGCGACGCACTCCAAGCACAAAGAAGGGTACGCAAATATGCGGCCCCACGGAAAAAAGCCAAGTTCTGTGAGGCATATTTGTGTGACGTCGGCGTCAAGGGGTTAATCTTCCTCACTTGTTATTGGTGGGGCCACAATAGGTTATTTCCTCAATAGTGAGCTGCACCCTGGTGATCACTGATTTCTTCCATGAAAAATTCGAAAGACCTCCTGCGCTTAAATGGAATCCTACCCTCAAAAGCTGCTGACACTAACCTTATACCCAAATAAGTGAAAAGTCAATTAAAATAAACAGTGTAGCGCTAGTAACACTAAAAAAAAATTATATATATATATATATATATTTATATATATTAAGTGAATCAGTGATTACAATACACAAACTGAATACACATCCCCTAAATATATATACCCGGGATGATGAACAAATGAATAAATAATAGTGTCATGCGTGAATTCCCTCATGGGCAATATCCAGTGCATAGGGTGACAAATACAATCTTAATTCAATATTGTGAAAAAACATACTAGTGCACAAAATTGGTGAACAAATAATCAATTCCAAAGTCCAAAGAATATAATAATAATAATGCGATGCTTTGTGGTGGTCCTCCCACTTCACTCTTCATGCAAAAGTAATGTGCAGTGGGCGTGATTCGCACGTGCCAATCCTTTAACAAATGCCCCCTCGCCGCCTTACTTAGACCCCACAGGGCCAGCACGCTTTGTCAGAATGGGTTCCTCTCAGGATTTCCCCTCTCGTCTCCAGCCTCCACCAGACTAGCAGCCAGCTCCTCCCAGGGTCATAATGAGAAACAAGCAGAGACCCTCCATAGTGCAACCGGTTTTAGATAAAATTAAATTTTAGATAAAAGAATTCCACTCATATTACCAACAACTTTTTTTCCAGCTTCCTACCACATGCTATGGGTGTACCACCACAAAGCATCGCATTATTATTATTATATTTTTTGGACTTTGGAATTGATTACACTGTTCAACAAATTTTTATTTTTTGCCAGTTTTGGAAACAAAAGGATCCATTTCTTAATGAATTTCACATTCTGAGTTCAAATATAACAATGAAATGTGTCAATTGGCTCTAGTTTTTCTGTAAACGGAAAGTTTTCTACTATAGGCGTAATGACTACATAATGCACAATAATTATATAGATAGATGTCTTTCCACAAATATAAAGCAAGTGATATGACTACATAACAAAGCCTAAATGGCATAATATATTGCATAGGATTACCAAGAAAAATTAGAGCCATAAGCTAAGTTGAATCATTTTAATACTTAGGATTCTCACTAGTTTGGTCTTCAGTTTGTGTCGGTTTTGCTTCTCTTGGCTTTTCTCTTGTATTCGAGGAAAGGGCTATCTCTTACAACTGCACGTGACTACACGCTTCAGGTTCTTCCTCACTTGACTCAACCACGAAGGATTCTGGTGCTTTAGGAATTGGTAGCCCCTCTCCATGAGGAACTGGACGTATTGCCGATGGAATATTTGGATAGTGCACAGATAACTTTTTCTTCTTATTTAGCCCTTTTACAATTGGAGGCACCATACAAAAGTAACAATTACTAACATGATCTGTTGGCTCTCTCCAAATCATTGGCACAGCGATAGGCATAGATGCCTTTTTTCCATTCAACCATTGCTCCAGTGCCGTCCCACAAGAATTGCAGCATATATGTGGTGCCCGGCTCTTGTCCTGGTCTCCTATCTTGCAGCCAAAATACAAGTTGTAGGCTTTCTTAATCATTCCTGTTATCCTCCTTTTTTGTGAGATAAAAGTTATTTCACCGCAGATATAGCAGAAATTATCTGCTTTATTCACACAAGTTGGAGGCATTACTGAGTAGCCTATATAAGCAGAAAACGAAATGTAAAGACGAACTACAATCAGCTACAGATACTGCAGCTTTTATGCAGTGAAGTGATGCAATTAAAGGCTAATATTGCATCATCTCAGTATACATGACATTTTCTATTGGTCACCAGTATCAATTGCGCAATATGCAGCTGAAGTTGCATCATAATTTTGAATGGCTTACGTCATTAGATGGGTGAATATATCATGGAAACTAGAGCCAATCAACATTTTTTAGGGTCATTTTCGTTTTCAGCACCCCAAAATTATATAAGATTAGCTAATTTTATGCCCAAAACTTTTTACTTGTTGAACAGTGTTATTTGTTCACCAATTTTGTGCACTAGTATGTTTTTTCACAATATTGAATTAAGATTGTATTTGTCACCCTATGCACTGGATATTGCCCATGAGGGAATTCACGCATGACACTATTTATTCATTTGTTCATCATCCCGGGTATATATATTTAGGGGATGTGTATTCAGTTTGTGTATTGTAATCACTGATTCACTTAATATATATTATATATATATATATTTTTTTTAGTGTTACTAGTGCTACACTGTTTATTTTAATTTATTTCTTCCATGGCATTCAGTGAAATCTCTACTTGACAAAGGTCGTTTACATCCTTAGTAGAAGGTTGGGCTCACTGTGACGTACTCCTGGTTGTGTCATTTTCATGTACTTTCGTTTCTACAGAACAGAGAATATCAGGTTTTTCCTGCAGTAGAGGAGCAGCTCCAGAGGACTCACAGACAGGAGAGCGTTGTGCCTGCAGCGGGAGCTGGAAGGAACATTTTACAAGAAGACCGAACAGATTTGGGGATTTGACTATAGCGAAGAGAGCTTCACCCTCGCCTAGAGAGACTTACACTTCGCCCACTCAGAAGTAAGTGAGAGTCTCCTGAGCTGTAAAGGTGGGTATAAGTGGGTGGCGGGTGGGAAATGAGTGTTCAAGAGACTATTGTCTTGTTAAACTCTAAATTCTTTTTTAGATTTACCATAGCTATTCAATATGATGACGGACCTAAACAAACCACTTATCTGTACAAAATCAAGCAGGCTCTAGAATTACATACTGTAAATAACGATAGATCTAATGAAAACCGTACAAATCTTTGTTATGTTTATTTTATGTATTGATTACAGGGACTTACACTCCCCGGCCACTTTATTAGGTCCACCTGTTCAATTGCTTGGTAACACAAATTGCTGATCAGCCAATCACATGCCAGCAACTCATTGCATTTAGCCATGTAGAAGTAGTGAAGACGACTTGCTGAAGTTCAAACCGAGCATCAGAATAGGGAAAAAAGGGGATTTAATTGACTTTGAATGTGGCATGGTTGTTGCTGTCAGACGGACTGGTCTGAGTATGTCAAAAACTGCTGATCTACTGGGATTTTCCCACACAACCAGTGAGTGGCAGTTGTATGGAGGAAAATGCCTTGTTAATGTCAGAGGAGAATGGGCAGACTGGTTGCTGCAACGTTCATATGGTAGGGTCAGAATTTGGAGGAAACATGAAAGCATGGATCCATCCTGCCTTGTATCACTGGTTCAAGCTGGTGGTGGTGGTATCATGGTGTGGGGGATCCATCCTGCCTTGTATCACTGGTTCAGGCTATGGTGGTAGTGTCATGGTGTGGTGGATCCATCCTGCCTTGTATCAATGGTTCAGTCTGGTGTGGTGGTGTCATGGTGTGGTGGATCCATCCTGCCTTGTATCAGTGGTTCAGGCTGGTGGTGTCATGGTGTGGGGAATCCATCCTGCCTTGTATCAGTGGTTCAGGCTGGTGGTGTCATGGTGTGGTGGGATCCATCCTGCCTTGTATCAATGGTTCAGGCTAGTGGTGGTATCATGGTGTGGGGGGATCCATCCTGTCTTGTATCAACTGTTCAGATTGGTGGTGGTGTCATGGTGTGGGGGATCCATCCTGTCTTGTATCAATGGTTCAGGCTGGTGGTGGTGGTGTCATGGTGTGGTGGATCCATCCTGCCTTGTATCAATGGTTCAAACTGGTGGTGGTGGTGTCATGGTGTGGGGAGATCCACCCTGCCTTGCATCACTGGTTCAGGCTAGTGGTGGTGGTGTCATGGTGGGGGGGGATCCATCCTGCCTTGTATCAGTGGTTCAGGCTGGTGGTGGTGGTGTCATGGTGTGGGGGATCCATCCTGCCTTGTATCAGTGGTTCAGGCTGGTGGTGTCATGGTGTGGGGGGATCCATCCTGCCTTGTATCAGTGGTTCAGGCTGGTGGTGGTGGTGTCATGGTGTGGGGGGATCCATCCTGCCTTGTATCAGTGGTTCAGGCTGGTGGTGGTGGTGTCATGGTGTGGGGGGGATCCATCCTGCCTTGTATCAGTGGTTCAGGCTAGTGGTGGTGTCATGGTGTGGTGGATCCATCCTTCCTTGTATCATTGGTTCACACTGGTGGTGGTGTCATGGTGTGGTGGATCCATCCTGCCTTGTATCAATGGTTCAGGCTGGTGGTGTCATGGTGTGGGGGATCCATCCTGCCTTGTATCAATGGTTCAGGCTGGTGGTGTCATGGTGTGGGGGATCCATCCTGCCTTGTATCAATGGTTCAGGCTGGTGGTGTCATGGTGTGGTGGAGATTTCCTTGGCACTAGCAAGGTGGACCTAATAAAGTGGCCGGTGAGTGTATATCTGTGCTCCAATTTTATCAGCATGTTGTTTCTGAATAGCTTGAGAGAACTTCTTCCCGAAAACAAATGTGCCTCGCCACAGCATGTTCATTTGATGTAGTCATTTTTTGTCATGTTTTGTATGTTTGGCTTTAAACGGTTCGTATCTTAAACAAAACCTTGATATTTCTGGGCATATTCCATCAAACTCCAGGTGATGAGATGGAAGAACCCAACATCCCTCCATGTGACAAAATTCCTGATGACTCCGGAGTCACATCACAGCACTTCACGTATGAAGAAAGCCAAAATGAGAAAACTGAGGATGTTCCACATAAGCAAAGCAACGCTGACACCTACAAAGCAAGTCCACAAGAGACCAATCTACAGCAAGAATATGACTCCTCCTCTGAGGAATCCAAAGCTGAACCTGACACCTCATCACAGACAGAACCCCTGCAAAATGACAAGCCCCATATTGACAGTGATATAGAAATGGAATCAGATGAAAACTATGTAGATTTTTCAGATGAAGAGCATACATCCTCTGAAAACGCTATGTACAGGTGAGTGAGTTCAGGATTATAGGATAGTTACTGTGTTACAGCTAAACTCCAGGCAGATGGTTAAGCATGAAGATGGTTTTGTATTCCTGTCTATACAGGCCTGCTGCTGGCCAATGTTTAGTAAACAAAACAATTCTCTCCCTGTCAGATCTGCACACCGATTTGCATGGTTCTGCATAGCAGTGTGCTTACAATGAATCACAAACACAGAGCACATTGTAAAACAGCACACAGTTAACCCTTTGATTGCCCCAGATGTTAACCCCTCCCTGCCCAGTGCCATTAGTATAGTGTGCTTTTTATTAGCACTGATCACTGTATTGGTGTCACTAAAATGTCAGTGACACCAAGTCAGCTCCTTCCAGTGTCAGAATGTCCACCGCAGTCCCGTTATAAGTCGCTGATCGTCACCATTTCTAGTAAAAATAAAAAATCCCAGTACATATACCGCCATTTTGTAAAAGCTATAAATTTCATGTAAACCAATTCATTTACACGTATTGGGATTTTTTTTTAGCAAAGACACGGAGCAGAATACATTTTGGCCAAAATTTATGATGAAATATGATTTTTACGGTTTTTTTTACTGGATAGGTTTATTAGCAAAAAGTCAAAAATACTGTATTTTTCTCAAAATTGTTGGAACTTTTTTTTATAGCGCAAAAAATAAAAACCACACAGGCGATCAAATGCCACTGAAAGAAATCTTTGTGGGAAAAAAAAGATGTAAATTTAATTTGGGTGCAGTGTTGCACGACCGCACAATTGTCAGTTAAAGTAATGCAGCGCCGTATCACAAAAAATGGCCTGGTCAGGAAGAGGGGGGAAATCCTCTGGAAGGCGAGGGGTTAAAATGTGTCTTCTGTTAATTCTTGAATGAAAACAATTGCCTGTGCTCTGTCTCTTGTACATTTCGACTTAGTCTTGCTCAGTTGAACTGTTCTGCCTCTGGGAAACTCTGTACATTGCTTTGTCATATGCAGTCTCCTAATTTCTCTAGAGAAACATTAAAACTGAAAAAAGTGGGAAAAAAACTGCATTACACCCCAAACAATACAATGTGTGAATTAATGAGTGAAACAAATATATTCTGAAACAATAGTAAAACAAGTAGTGAACTGCTGCTACTCTTTCCCTGAACACCTGAAAGTACAAAACATAAAATGAGTGCGCTGTACACTAAATAATCATAAACAATAATCAATCAAATGCTGCTACATAAAAAGAGTGCATAAATTA